>NC_090657.1:111929691-112192191 GCF_040937935.1 Hyperolius riggenbachi | reverse complement strand
ATTCCAGGGGAAAATATTTAATATTTTTGGGAATATTTGTTGCTCTCTCATCACTGTACAGATAAAAACACACACACACACACACACAGATGCGAAAGTGTTTGGGCAACCTTGTTAATCGTTATGACTTTCCTGTACAAAACGCTGGTTGTTACGGTAAAAAATGTCAGTTAAATATAGGAGACTCACACAGTGATATTTGAGAAGTGAAATGACGTTTATTGGATTTACAGAAAGTGTGCAATAATGGTGTAAACAAAATTAGGCAGGTGCATACATTTGGGCACCACAAAAAAGAAATGAAATCAATATTTAGTAGAGCCTCTTTTTGCAGAAATTACAGCCTCTAAACACTTCCTGTAGGTTGCAATGAGAGTCTGGATTCTTGTTGAAGGTATTTTGGACCATTCCTCTTTACAAAACATCCCTAGTTTATTCAGGTTTGATGGCTTCCGAGCATGGACAGCTCTCACACCACAGATGTTCAATTATATTCAGGTCTGGGGGCTGAGGTGGCCATTCCAGAACGTTGTACTTGTTCCTCTGCATGAATGCCTCAGTGAATTTTGAGCAGTGTTTAGGGTCGTTGTCTTGTTGAAAGATCCAGGTCCGCAGCTTCAGCTTTGTCACTGATTCCTGGACATTGGTCTCCAGAATCTGCTGATACCGAGTGGAATCCATGCGTCTCTCAAATTTAACAAGTTTTTCAGTCTCTGCACTGGCCACGCAGCCCCACAGCATGATGGAACCACCACCATATTTCACTGTAGGTAGCAGGTGGTTTTCTTGGAATGCTGTGTTTTTCCTCCATGCATAACGCCCCTTGTTATGCCCAAATAACTCCATTTTAGTTTCATCAGTCCATAACACCTTATTCCCAAATGATCCTGGCTTGTACAAATGTGCTTTAGCATACCTCAAGCGGCTCTGTTTGGGATGTGGGCGGAGAAAAGGCTTCCTCTGCATCACTCTTCTTGTGTAAAGTGTGCCGAATGGTTGAACGATGCACAGTGACTTCATCTGCAGCAAAATGATGATGTAGGTCTTTGGTGCTGGTCTGTGGGTTCTCACCATTCGTTGCTTCCATTTATCCAAGATTTTTCTTGGTCTGCCTCTTTAAGCCTTAACTTGAACTGAGCCTGTGGCCTTCCATTTCCTCTATGTTCCTAACTGTGGAAGAAAACAGCTGAAATCTCTGAGACCGCTTTCTGTATCCTTCCCCTAAACCATGATGGTGAACAATCTTTGTCTTCAGGTTATTTGAGAGTTGTTTTCAGACCCACATGTTGCTACTCTTCAGAGAAAAGTAAAAGAGGAGGGAAACTTACAACATACCCCCTTAAATACTCTTTCTCATAATTTGATTCACCTGTGTATGTAGGGCAGGGGTCACTGAGCTTACCAAGCCAATTTGATTTACAATAATTTTTTTTTAACAGTTTTGGAATCAATAACATGACAACAGTGCCCAAATTTATGCACCTGCCTAATTTTATTAAAACAATTATTGCACTCTAACTGTTAATCCAATAAACTTAATTTCACTTCTCAAATCTCACCGTGTGTGTCTCCTATATGATATATTTGCCTGACACTTTGTATCGTAACAACCAATGATTTACACAGGAAAATCATGACGATTAACAAGGTTGGCCAAAGTTTCGCATCGTGTGTGTGTATGTATATATACATATATACATATATATATATATGCATGCGTGTGTGTGTGCGTATATATATGTATATATATATATATATATATATATATATATATATATATATATATATATATATATATATATATATATATATATATATATATATATATATATATATATATATATATATATATAATGTGTGTGTATGCCTCCCAACAGTAGTAACTGAAGCTGGCCTAAAATTTCAAATCTCAGCTCTGTCTGTTCAGTAAGCCAGCACCTATTCAGTAGGAGACCTTAGGCAAGTCTTCCTCACACTGCTACTGCCTATAGAGCATGCCCAAGTGGCTGCAGCTCTGGTGCTTTGAGTCCGTCAGGAGAAAAGTGTGATATAAATGTTATTTGTCTTGTCTACTTTTTCTCTTGTATTGCACATAAATGGTAAATTTTAGGCCAGCTTCAGTTACTACTGTAGTGGTACAGTGGTTAGTGTGCTTGCCCACCACACAGTGAGACCCAGGTTCAAATACCAGCCAATGTGAGTTGGCTTTTATGCTACAAATCCTTAAAGGGAACCTAATCGGAGAAGGATATGGATTTTTCCTTTTAAAATAATACCAGTTGCCTGAATTGCCTGCTGATCCTGTGTCTCTAATACTTTTAGCCACAGCCCCTGAACAAGCATGCAGATCAGGTGCTCTGACTGAAGTCAGACTGGATTAGCTGCATGCTTGTTTCAGGGTGTGAGTCAGCCACTATTGCAGTCACAAAAATCAGCTGGACTGCCAGGCAACTGGTATTGTTTACAGGAAACATCCATATCACTCTGTTAAGGTTCCCTTTAAGCAACCTAATGTTTCTATTGCATTGAGCATAAATGGTAAATTTTAGGCCTGCTTCAGTTACTACTGTAGTGGTACCGTGGTTAGTGTGCTTGCCCACCACGCAGTGAGATCTGGGTTCGATTCCCAGCCATGGTATGATGTATACTGGTTTTTGAAATAGGATAATTTCCTGGCAGATGAGACCCTCCTCCCGGTTCTGGAGGTGTGTTTAGCTTCTAAGGGTACAATGGTTAATTTGCATATATTCAGCAGTGGTGCCTGGGAGACATCTCGAGCTCACTCCAACCTGAATTATCGCAAATTCTTTCTGTTTTAGGAAAGCAAACTTTTGTTTTTCTTAACATCTTAGTAAGGGGGCTTTTAGGACCATTGTAGTCCCTTACACACCCAAATGAGTTCTGGGTCACCATGAGCTTGCTGGTTAGTCTGTGCCTCTCGGATTTACAAGCCCTACTCCATAGAGCCAAATTAATCCATGCCATGCACTGATGAGGATCAAACAATCCGAAACAGTCTGTATGCATGTTGGATTATTATGGCTCTGTACTTATTAACAAGCTGACACATCATTGCATTCCAGCGGTTCTGGAGGTGTGTTTAGCTTCTAAGGGTACAATGGTTAATTTGCATATATTCAGCAGTGGTGCCTGGGAGACATCTCGAGCTCACTCCAACCTGAATTATCGCAAATTCTTTCTGTTTTAGGAAAGCAAACTTTTGTTTTTCCCTCCGGTAGGAGGGAGGAGGGAATAGGTAGAAGGGAGGAGGGAGGAAACCCACAAGAGGCTAATTAAAATCTCCCTAGCAGAGTGTGTAGCATCTGTCCCATAACTAATTAGTGTAGGCAGACAACTGAGTCAAATGGTATAAGGACCTTGCTTGGAGGAGGGAGAGAGGGAGGGCGGGCTTACAGCAGTGAGACCAGTGTGTTTGGCAATAATGTGTCTGCTGACAGTGATATGGAGGGTCAAAGTTTTGCTCAATAGAGTATTGTGGAGCGAATCGAACTTCCGCAAAAGTTCGCCTGCAGCAGGCGAACGCGAACCCCCAAAGTTCGCCTGGAACCGTTCGCGACATCTCTAGCCATAATCTCACCCAATGGCCTGCACAAGCCTGCAGCACAAACCAGAAGCCAGCAAATGACTGCTTTCTGGCTTCCATGCGGAAGGTTGGTTCCAGAACTGCAATTCTATATGCAGGCCACCAATATTTAAAGATGCAGCAGACCACATCTATAAGTAATACATTTTGTGTGTGGGGGGGGCCAGTAAAAAAGCCTCGGGGCAGCATTCGGCCCGCGGGCCTTAGTTTGAGGACCACTGATCTAATCTGACTGAGCTGGAGCTGTTTTGCAAAGAAGAATGGGCAAGCATCAGCGCTGCTCAATATGTTGGCGCTTTATAAATAGAAATAATAATAATAAGGATTTCAGTCTGTGCAAAGCTGGTAGAGACATACCCTAAAAGACTGGCAGCTATAATTGCAGCAAAAGCTGGTTTTACAAAGTATTGACTCAGGGGGCTGAATAATTCCGCACACCCCACTTTGCAGGGTTTTTTTTTTAAATGTTTGGAATTGTGTATGATTTTCGTTCCACTCCTCGCATGTACACCACTTTGTGTTGGTCTTTTAGGTGGAATTCCAATAAAATTGATTCATGTTTGTGGCAGTAATATGACAAAATGTGGGAAACTTCAAGGGAGCCAAATACTTTTGCAAACCACTGTATATATAACATTTTTAAAGTTACTCGTCTCAGGTACACTGGTTAACTGATCAGCATTTCATATCTTTGAGCTTCCTGTTGAGCTGAGATATACACACTCATTACATTTTCTTCTAAACATTAATAATACCAATTGTATGCTGCTGAAAATGGCTGTGAAAGGATCTCACCATAGCTCATCTAAACTTAGTTTGGGAGTGTTCTAAATTATCCTCAATTCTTCACAACCCCCAAATACTACCCACCTTTTTACATAGTTGTATTCATAGTTATATGTAAGCAGACTCCGAAGATTTTTGCAATAAAGATACTGTAATTGGAGAGAATTGTTTATTCAAGAAATAAATCTGTTGGTGAATGTGTTGCTTTGACTTAGAAGCTGGAGAACATTTTATCAGGGTCAGGCAAGAGGAAAGAACACACTTGTACATCTTTTAAGGGTGGTTATTGGATACCATTTTGAACATACCTCAGCATTTCTTTATGGACAGTTGTAATTCAGCACTCTGTCTATTGTGTCCGTGAAGCGGCCACTGCAGTTGGTGAGTGCTTATCTGACGTTCTTTGAAATTGCTTTAAGAGTGGCTCTATAGTGTGATACTTTGCTGGATCTCTATAAACTTACCCATCAGGTCCTCCTTTTGCTGTTCGGGGATTGGTGGCCATTTTTTAATGTTTGTTCATCGGTCCACGGGACCTTTTAAATAGTTTATACAAAGTGATGTGGTACTTGGAACATTTAGAGAGAGCCAAGACAGCTTCAAAAATGAACCCTCGTTTGAAACAGCATTTGTCGCTGGTTATGCAGGGGTGCAACTAGGCCCAGGCGAACCAAGCGGGTGCTTGGAGCCTCATACACAGCAGGGGCCTGCAAGGCTGCCCTGCCTGTGACCGTCCCTGCCTCCCCTTCGCATACGCAGACATCAGATTAGTGACAAGGTGAACAGAGGGTAAAACAGTGCAGTGAGTGACCACGGAATACATTTCAGATGCAGAAGTGAGGTCATTGCTCATTTTCTGCATTTTAAATCACCTGCACTGTTACTATGTGCTGCTCTCCTCCCCCAGTATAAGTAGCTTTTGGTAGTGGGGGCCTTTGGCTACCTATACTGGGGGTGGCTGATTACTTATACGGGGGGGGGGGGGGGCTTGGCTACCTATATGGATGTAGCACGGGGGACACCTGGGCTACCTATACTGGAGGAAGGTGCATTTTTGGCTACTTACCTATACCAAGGACTTCCTATTTTGGGAGGGAGGCACTTTTGGCTTCCTATAATAATGGGAGAAGGGGTGTCTGATGGTAGAAGGGGGGGCAGGCACAAAAATCTTAGCAGCACCTCTCATCTAGTGCCTCAATTCATGTAAGGCACAGTGGGTACAGTAGCGTTCCAGCCCAGGACACCTTGTGACAAGCAGTTGATTTTTGGTGATAGTCTTGTTTTGTAGGAATGGACCCTGGCACACGGGTCACCATAGTACAAGCATTTATTTTTTTCTAGCTTCTGATTTGTCTGTCTTCTGGTTTTGTGCCATTTACTTGTTTGCTGATATTCAGTGATCTTGTATAACGATTCATTATTTATTATTCATTTTTTATGACCGCACCTGTCCCTGCTGATTTTTTCTAATTGGTAAGTATGCATCCCTATTTCAATAAAGTATGTTCTGCTTTTGCAGCATAGAGACTGAGTATTTAGATAGACTATTGATACATGGATGTCTTTTCTTTTGTGGAGTATTCTGAGTTTTTTTTACCATGGCACTCTATCGGAAGTTTTGGCTCTGCATATTTTGTTTAGTATAGTGACACAATCTCTTTTCACCAGTTTTGCTCATCCCTACTCTTGATACATACCCTCATTCCATATAACAGGCTGGGTAATCACTATAGGCACTTTGCATAATCGCTAAATCCCACGTTTTTCTAAATAGCAGAAGTGCCATTAGTTCTTTGAGCAAGTGCATTTTGGATACTGTAGCCATTGATATGATGACAATGGGATCGCTACCAAACTGCTGCAAGCTCTGGGATCGCAGCGCTGCTTTTGGGATCACCCCTATCAGGATCCACTGGCAAAGGGGTTTGCTGATTACCAGCGATCGGCAAGCGATGCCAAAGCGCGGCTAGTGGGTCCCAGCTCGGAGGGCTGGAACCCACTAGAGTGCTTTTTTTTTAGCGTTTAAAGAGCGCATTAAATCACTAGCGATTTCTGCCAATGTAAATGAATGTAACAAATTCCACAGTAGCGATTGCGATTAGCAAAATCGCAATCGTAGGGCATGCAGCATTTTGAATGTTTGCGCTTCAATATAAAGTATTGAAACGCTGCCAAATAACTCATGAATCGCTACACATAGCGATTTGTGTGCGATTTTAAATTACTGCAAACTGTGAAAAAAAAAACATTTTAAATTGAAAGGACCAATCGGAATTAAAATCGCTGATCGCTGGCAAAAAGCATACACTTTTTTTTAAAATTGCTACCAAAATCAACTGAAAACGTTCATGAAATGGCTTTACCACTTAAAGGGACTCTGTAACAAAAATGTCATTGTGTTTTCTACCATCCTACAGGTTCCTAAACCTATTATAATGTGCTCTGGCTTACTGCAGCACTTTCTACTATCACCATCTCTGTAATAAATCAGCTTATCTTTCCCCTGTCGGACTTGTCGTCCTGTGTCTGGAAGGCTGCAAG
This sequence comes from Hyperolius riggenbachi, assembly GCF_040937935.1. Lineage (NCBI taxonomy): Eukaryota > Metazoa > Chordata > Amphibia > Anura > Hyperoliidae > Hyperolius > Hyperolius riggenbachi. Next base: position 112,185,260 of record NC_090657.1, on the reverse strand, counting down.
AAGAAACAAACAATCAGCTTGTAACTCTTCAGTGAGCTACAGGGGGAAAGAAACACACAAATGATCTCTTGAGATTCAAAAGGAAGGCTGTATACAGCCTGATTGTGTATGGATGTATTTTCTATGTGTGGACATACTGTACATCAACCTACTTCCTGTTTTGGTGGCCATTTTGTTTGTTTACAAACAAACTTTTAAAAACTGTTTTTGACTACTTTTAATGCGGCGGGGAGCTGCGAAATTGTGACAGAGGGTAATAGGAGATGTCCCCTAACACACTGGTATGTTTACTTTTGTGTGATTTTAACAATACAGATTCTCTTTAAGTACCAGCGGTCTCTGCCCACTTAAGGTTCAGAGACCGCTTGTACCAGAAACGGTGGAATAGCGACGAATACCAACGAATCGCCACACATCACTGACGCAATCACCATCACTGACGCACGTCGGGAACCTGGGCCACCCACTCTGCTGTCTCTGTGACTGCAGAGTTCCTGTCAGCTGGTCATATTGGCTCCTGACCCTGACTATTAATGTAAGCCAATGGGAGCAGCTTACCTTGATAGACAGGGTCAGGAGCCAATGAAATCAGCTCCTGACCTGCTCACAGGGCTCTGTCGTCTTAGAGACAGCAGAGCGAGCTGCGGCGGGGAGACAATGGCAAAATCGTCAGGAACAATGAAAGCGGCAAGAACGCGCGGCATCGGTGGATTGAAATCTAAGCCCTGGCAATCAGGTAGCCATCAAAACAGGGCGTAGATTTCAATCACTAAGGTCCTTAAGTAGTTAAAAAAAGCTAATTAAAAATGCTAGTGATTGCGCTAGTGAGCCACTACGGGTTCCAGGCCTAACACTGCTTCCTGTTTTAGTGCTGCTTTTGTACTCTCACTTTATGCAGTGACTTCCCTCTCACTGCAATGGTGTGTATAGTTAAAGAGGATTGGCTATCCAATGTAATCTATAGTCTCTAAAGCATTAAACACCCCATAAAATTAAAGGACTACTGTAGGGGGAAAAAGAGTTGAACGTACCTGGGGTTTCTAATGGTCCCCCGCAGACATCCTGTGCCCGCGCAGCCGCTCACCATTGCTCCAGTCCCTGCCTCTGGTTCATTTCTGGAATTTCCCACTTTAAAGTGGGAAAACCACTGTGCCTGCATGGGCGTGTCCTCGCTCCCGCTGATGTCACCAGGAGCGTACTGCGCAGGTGTAAACCATACTGGGCTTGCACAATACACACCTGGTTAGGAGCGTGGGCGGGGCAGTGTAGGCGCAGTGGTTTTTCGACTTTAAAGTCACAAATTTCGGAAGTGAACCGGAGGTGGGGACCGGAGCATCAGCGAGAGGCTGCGCGGGCACAGGATGTCTGCGGGGGACCATTAGAAGCCCCAGGTAAGTTTAACTCTTCTTGCTGTATCCAGGAGTGAAGCAGAGAACTTTTTGTTTTTTATTTGTTCACCAGTTCTCTAAAAGTACACCTGATAATTTGTCCAGCCGCCGGCAATATCAGTCAGCTTCAGTGAGGCATAAATATGCATTCAAAGGACATCAAAGCATTCTTATATTGTTTTACATTAATTTTTAGTGTGCTTAAAGGAAAACTTAAGTCAGAAAAAAAAATGACATTTACTCACCCGGGGCATCCCTCAGCCCCCCGAAGCTGGATGGTGCCCTTGCAGCCCCGCTCCGATCGTCCTGTCCCCGCTATTGCTACTGAGAGCAAGAAAGAGATAAAAGGGGAATTTCTTATCAGTGAGGGTCACACTGTAGTTACTTACTGTCAGGACTGAGTCAGCCACTTTCATACCTGATATTTAACCTGCCTGGCGTTCTATTAAGATCGCCAGGGAGGCTGCGGGAGGGTTTTTTTTTAATAAAAAAAAAACTATTTCATGCAGCCAACTGAAAGTTGGCTGCATGAAAGCCCACTAGAGGGCGCTCCGGAGGCGTTCTTCCGATCGCCTCCGGCGCCCAGAATAAACAAGGAAGGCCGCAATGAGCAGCCTTCCTTGTTTTGCTTACATCGTCGCCATAGCGACGAGCGGAGTGACGTCATCGACGTCAGCCGACGTCCTGACGTCAGCCGCCTCAGATCCAGCCCTTAGCGCTGGCCGGAACTTTTTGTTCCGGCTACGCTGGGCTCAGGCGGCTGGGGGGGACCCTCTTTCGCCGCTGCTCGCGGCGGATCGCCGCAGAGCGGCGGCGATCAGGCAGCACACGCAGCTGGCAAAGTGCCGGCTGCGTGTGCTGCTTTTTATTTGAGCCAAATCGGCCCAGCAGGGCCTGAGCGGCAGGCTCCGGCGGTACTGGACGAGCTGAGCTCGTCCAGACCGCCCAGCAGGTTAAAGGGGCACTATAGCGAAAAACTGTAAAATTTTAAATATGTGCAAACATATACAAATAAGAAGTACATTTTTTCCAGAGTAATATGAGCCATAAATTACTTTTCTCCTATGTTGCTGTCACTTACAGTAGGTAGTAGAAATCTGACAGAAGTGACAGGTTTTGGACTAGTCCATCTTATTTGTATATGTTTGCACATATTTTAAATTTTACAGTTTTTTTATTGGAGAAACCCCTCCCTTCCTTTCATATTGCCGGGAAATAATCCAGCAAACTGGTGGATTAGATGGTGTCCAGCAAAGGAGGAATTGCTAATGGCTGCCACCTGTAAAATCCTAGTTATGCAAAGAAGAGGGTGAAAAGCATGCACTGAAATGCTCATAGACTTGAAGAAGTGTTTATTTATCTTTGTATGTGTCAGAATGGTGCAACTAAATATTTTGAATAAAAAAGTTTGGTTTGGGTCCGCTTTAAGTATTTGAGTCATCTTAGCATCTCATGTAGTACCTCTGTCTGGTGTCTGTCATGTCTTATCTAGTTGGTCCCCTGGCTTGATGGGCATGCATCACATGATGATGTTACATTCTGTCTGTGAATTTACAGTAGTGCATGTGCTATTTACTGTATTTATTTGTTTTTATAAAGCGCCAACATATTACGCAGCGCTGGACATTAGTTAAGGTTACAGACAATATTTGGGGATGACACACAGCAATAAGACAATACAGGAGTACATGAAAACCAGATCACGCAGCACAGTATGAGTACAAGGTAATGTTTAGTCAGTTACTGGATGGGAGCATGGAGATTAGGCCAGTCGAGTTCACTCAGGGCTCTTTCACACTACAGGCAGTGGTAAAAAGGCTAAAACGCTGCGTTTTGGCTGCAGGCGTTTTCAAGGCGTTTAACGCCAACACATTACTATCAATTGTAAAGAGAAACGCTGCGGTCAGCCCTAAAAAAGCTCCTGGGAGCGTTGAAACGCAATGCTCCAAAACGCCGAGTTAGATGTGAAAGGTAAAATGAAAGTCTATGGACTTTCATTTTACCTTAGAAAACGCCAACTTCGGCTGTGGCGTTAAAACGCCGAAAAAGTCCTCTGGTGTGAAAGGGCCCTCAAGGGTTCACTCAGATTTATAGGATGGGTGTACGGTAATAGAGGCGTGTGAACAAGTAGGAGACATGAGGAGGACCCTGCCCGAAGGCTTACAATCTAGAGGGAGAATAAGGGACATGAAAGGTAGGTAGAGTTCAGCTGTGGGTTTAGTGTGTGTGTGTGTGTGTGTGTGTGTGGGGGGGGGGGTTAAGCCAGAGTGAAAAGTTAGTTTCGAGGGCCTTCTTGAAGATGTTGGAGAGGGAAACCCTAATGGGGGAGGCATGATTTTTTTTTTGTCAGCGATACTTTTAAATGCAATACTGCATTACTGTCTGCCACATTAATGCCGAGGAGGCCACATCAACCTTTATCACACAATGTAAACAGAAATCATTTAATGCCGATTTACTAAAGACAGTGGGGAGAAGAGAATTCTCCAACTTGTTCTGAGATAACAATTGTAACAGGAAATTGCATGTTGCTACACATCCCACTGATTATGTAACATACATTTTTAATTTCTGAAGTGTTGCGATGTGCAGTTATGTATTATACAGGCGAATACCGATGTCCACTTTGAAACATCTACACATAGGTAGTATATTATAACCTGAAACTTAGAGCTGTTTTGTAATGGTGTGTTCTTGATAACTTTTCAAATAGTTATGATAGGAAAAATACCTTATCGGTGAGAAATTCTGGGTGGGGAAAAAATCTGTCACATTTTTAATTGTCTTTAAAAGACTTCAACTCTGAGGTAATATCCTGCTATAGAATTGAGAAATGTGTGATGACAAATCCTGCAGTGTGTATCTGACCTCTTTGATGACCTGACCCTCCAGATGCTTGTGTGACCTTGTTGCTGAATAAACCTTGCAGACAACAAACTTGCTGGACACCATTTCTCAGAATTCCTTGTAATGAGCAATACTCTGTGTGCCCACCATGTCCCTGTTTCCAGCCATAAGCATTCAGGATGGCAGGATACAGTATGGCAAGTGTTTTATCTTTAGTCTTGTCTGAAACGGAGTAAACAATCCAGTGCAGAATGCCATTGATTTCTGTTGGATGTGAGCGCAAAGAAAAATCCCATTTCTTTGATGTGTCAAGGGAGAGAGAAAGATTTGGTATGACAAATGTCTGGGATGGCACAAGAATTGTAACTGCCGAGCCCTATAATAGGACACACTAGCTAAAGACATTAACACTGAAAACATACCAGAAATTTTTTTCAGCTGCGTGGCATGAAAAAATAGCTGGGTGGAGCGGCACTGGAAATTTTTCCCATACAAAGTTCCCTGCCAGACTATTGGTCACCCCTCCCCTATACAGCCTTTCCTACTAGTCTAATGCCCCATCCCCCTTATGGTTCCCTGTTTCCTCCCCCGTTCCACATGCTGTGATTTCTCCCCCACCCCCATACTGGCCCTGCTCCTGCGTTCTTCCCAGTCCTGTGATTCCCCCTTTCTTGAGTTTCCCATACTGTGTTTCTGTGTTCACCATGATCCTGTGTTCCCCCTGTCCATTGCTACCCCCTTCCATTGTTTCCTCTGGTCCAGTGTTCCCCCGTCCTATGCGCCCCCACCCCCTCCTGTGTTTCCCTGCTGTGTTCCCCAGGTCCAGTGTCTGTGTTCTCCCAGGCCTGTGCCCCCATTCTGTGTTCTTCCTTGCCCAGTGTCCCCACCGCTGTTTCCCTGTGACCATTGTCTCCATGTTCCCACTGTCCTGTGCCCCCACCCTGTGTTTCTCCTTGTCCGGTACTCGTATCCCCCCCGCTGTGTTCCTCTGGGTCCAGTTCCTCCATGTTTCCTCTGCTTTGTGCCCGCACCTTGTGTTCCTCATTGTCCAGTGTCTCCCAAGCCCCCCTCCCCGCTGTTTCCCAGGTCCAGTATTTCCCCTGCATTATAAGCGTTTCTCCTTCGGTGCTGTCCACCCCCACCCCCCTACTTGTGATCTCCAGTCCAGTGTCACTGTGATCCCCCTATCTTGTGCCCCCACCCTGTGATCCTCCTTGTCAAGTATCCCCTCCTGCCTGCTGTGTTCCCCACCCAATCCTGTATTTCCCTCCTGCTGTGTTTAGCCATGTGTCACTCACTTCCTCTGTGCGTTTCCGTCTATCCACTCCTCTCCCTGCTCATGACACGCACCATGTTGGAGGTGATGCCAACCAGTAGAGGCAGTGGTGAGTAGATAGACAGATGCCGCACTCTGAAAACGTGAGAGACGTACTGTATACTGGGGCCGCATGCTGGGGCATGTTGCTCTGCAGATTGCTCTGCATCTCTAGGCAAGCGTTTGCCAGATTTTTTGGGCAAGAGTGGAGAGCTCATCTTGGCTAGGGAGGACACTGACATACACATATGGGATAGTTCATAAGCTAAATGTGACGGATTGCGAAGAAACCGCCGCGCGTTCTGGCAGTGAGGCGGCGGAATCCGCTGACAGAGCGGCGGTTTCCCCGCAGCAACATGCTTCTGGTTTGCCTGGACCTAGTAGTGCACACAAATGGAGAGCTACACGCGCGCGCGCGCCGCAAGACAGGCTCTTTATGCCAATAGGAGTAGGGTCAGCTGATCGAGGCGGTCAGCTGATCCCAGCTCAGCAGGTGATTGGTTGATGGGAGCTGGGCGGCGCTGTGGAGCGCTTTACTATATATATCTCTTGCTGTTCAGTTGCTGGTTGTCTGGCGTTGCGAATACCTATGTGTTAGCACTCAGACCTTAGTCAGATCCTTCAGTGTGGTGGAACCAGGAGGACCTGGGAATCCACACTTAGCCACTTCACTGTATTATTATCTGTGTTATTCTCTAGCATAGTTCCAGGGTGTAGAGACCACGGACCTCACACCCCAGACTAGGAATATTGTATATCATCTGTGTTATTCCTTAGACCAGTTCCAGGGTGTAGAGACCACGGACGTCACACCCCAGACTAGGAACATTGTATATCATCTGTGTTATTCCTTAAACCAGTCACTGTGTGTGAGACCACGGACCTCACACTCAAGACTGGGCATTATTGGATATCTGTTTATGAATTGTATCTCTCCTGACTTTTCTTCTGTTTTCTGATTCGGTACCTTTTCACATCTGACCTACTGTTGCCGACCCTGCCTGTCCCTGGTTACCGAATCTGTCTCCTGTCTCTGTACTTTATCTGCCTGTGTGTTGCCGACCCGGCCTGCCCGACCCTTCTGGCTGTCACCCAACCTTTGGGTGCTCAGTCCTCCTGCAGGGGTCCCCTGCTCCTCAGAGGGGGGCCCTGCTGCAAATCCAGTCGGGGACTCTCCCTCCTGGAGCCCTTGACTGCAGTAGAGTCTTTCTCTACTTATTGGACCACCTGCTACCCCAGTGGTTCAATTCCTACTGTTACACCAAACACTTACACGCTTCAGGTGTCTAGAGGTTCGTACTATATCTGTATTATTGGTGATTCTGCAGATCATCCATAATCAGGTATAGATCTGTATTATTGGTGATACTGCAGATCGCCAATAATCAGATTCTCTCTGGTTGCTGACACCTATCGTCACACTAAATCTGAGTTACCAATAATTGTTGTGTACCTAAAAGCTTAGCAAATTGCACTATTTTTAACTTAATCGGAATATGACCTTATTACTGTGAACTCTTGAATGGGAAAGTGGAATGGATAATGGATACTTTTCTTCTCTTTACTTTTAGAACTCCTTGGATCAACCAAGAGGTTAAATGTAAATTATCAAGACAATGATGGGTAAGTACAAGCTATCCATCACAAGCTCTAGAAAATACAGCGCTTTACTGCTTAATAATTTTTGACTACTAATGAGCTCAAATTTCGTATACGTAATAGTAATTTTGTTGTGGAATTCACAATTATGATGCAAAATTAATGCTCATTGACTTTAATGCTCGGCGAAAATGTTTGCATGCATGTCGATACATTTTTGCACATGCAATATACTCATTCATACAAAAATATGTAAATTTGAGAAAAGCAAGATTACATGCAAAATCAATGCCAAAAATTACACAAATTTGCATGAAATCTAAATTCTGCATTACGACTAGCACTAGTTTAAGCTTGGTACACACCATGCAATTTCCCATCAGATATATGGGTCAAATAGATAATTTCCGACAGGTCCGATCTGATTTCCGATTGTTTTTCTGATCAATTTGCACGGAAATCCGATCGGATCTGTCAGAAATTATCTATCGACCAATCTGATGGAAAATTGTATGGTGTGTACCAGGCATTAGACAAATCCTTTAGTGTTCAGAAATTTTAGATTGTGATAAAAGATTGTGTGTCCAGACATGAAATGGGCATTTGTAATTGTCTGAATTCCCACATCCCATTGGATTAGACCACCATACTCTCTGATTGGTTTACTGATGGACTATGTGAAGGACTGGTATACCGCAGTGCAACACTTACCCATATTTTTCAGACCATAAGACGCACCTAGGTTTAAAGGGCAAAATTGGGGAAAAATATACTAAACCTAGTGCGTTCATGGAGGGGCGTCTTATGGAGCTTCTCCCCCCCCCCTCCCCCCCAAGGAATCTCTAAACTACACTGCCCAGCTACACTAACCGCTGCTGCTCCCATCATCTACACTAATCCCTTCCAAAAAACACTACATACACTAAACACTACTTACACTAAACAACTAAAAGTGCAGGCCTTTATCACCTTTTCTAGCCAGCAGGCGTACTTCATCTGTTCCTCGATGAGGGGTATCCGCAATGCTTCAGTTAGGACCCAAATGGAGAGAGTGCCCGGCGGATGATGGAGGAGCATGCCCAGTGGATAATGGGGGAGTATGCTCTGGATCTGAGGTGTATGAAGCTTCCGCAAACTAGAGGGAGGTGATGCCCCAGGGGAAATGGGCAGGAGGCCCAGAATAGCTTCCGCTCCCAGCCGGTGCAGTGTAGCACGATCTGACGCTGCACCTGCACTCTCAGACTCCTAATACTTTCTGCTCCCCCAACTTCGTGTCTGCGGCTGCTGCAGTGCCCCCTCCTGGATTGGCTGCCGGCCTGCAGTAAGTGGGGATTAATGGAGACAGGACTTCTTGGTCCCACCTGCAGAGGTGTTGGAGCCAATAGTGATGGAAACAACTCCTCCATCATCCGCTGGGCATACTCCTACATCATCCACCAGGTATACTGCTGGGCATACTCCATCATCTACCGGGCATACCTCTCCTTCATCCGCTGGGTATACTCCTGGGCATATTCCTCCATCACTTGCCGGGCATTCTCTTCACGGAAGCTCAACTTTCAACTCCTTCTAGCTGGAGAGGTGAGGCTTCCACTGTGCTCCATTCGGATAAAAGAGCATCTTATGGTCAAAAAATATAATTATTCAAAATCCGTAAAAAATGCTTTGCTAGCAATGACATCACTTTAGGACTGTACACCAGCCCAGCTACCCTATAAACAGAGATTAACCATCATTTTTGATGATTCGACCAATTGATAAATTGCACAAAATCCACAAAGTTTTTTGGTTGAAAGGTTCGAGATAAAATAAAGTGGAAAGATAATTCCTATAAGGCCGTAAAGCAGGAGGGGACCAAGGCTGCATTAAGCAATTAGGAGTGCAATAAAAAAATTAGGCTGGCAAACATTGGAACTGAAAATCAAATTGCAGGGAATATCAAATCTAATCCAAAGGTGTTTTACAAGTATATTAACTCTTAAAAAAAGAAAGGTGGACTGTATTTGGCTCCTGAAGAATGAGGTAGGGAATTCAATGGTGGACAGTTAAAGTAGGGTGAAACTATTGAATGCTTGCTTCGTTTCTGTCTTCACAAGGGAAACCTCGTTGTTGGAAATTAGATGCGTAAGTGTCCCTATCTTCCAATTTTAATATTAAATACTTAACGCTGAAAAGAGTGAAGGCAAGACTAAATAAATTCAAAACTGATAAGCTACCTGGCCCAGATGGCATATATCCCCGGTTGCTAAGGGAATTAATCACTTCAGGACAAGAGCAATTTTCACATATCAGCGCTGATCCCTTTCATTCACCAATGACTTTATTACTACTTATCACACCTAAATGATCTATATATTTTTTTTTTAGGACAAATTAGGCTTTTAGCGTGTAATAATTTTGTTTAGGAATTACACTATTTCTCCATTTACATCCAGTATAGCTTTACAATAAACAGTGCTAACTACAAGTTAAACCCACACATTTTATTTGCTTATCCATCCTGGTTATTACATTTGTATCAGGAACATAATCTAATGTATGGTGACATTATTGTATTTGGAAATAGAGGTGTTTTTTGTTTTCTCATTGTACATGATTGATTACAAGACCTTATTTGCAAAAATAATAGTAATATATACCCTCATATTTAAAAAGCCAAGTTCCTAAGGTAAAATATGTGTTTTCTTTTATATTCTGTAACGTTGTTTATAAAAGTCTCTTATTTTTGTACAGAATATGCAAAAATGTAATTGCTTTTGATTCAGTTTGTGACTAAAAAGAATACACAAGACCTAGGCCTCAGCATTAAAACTCTTAAACTTTATTATACTACTTATTACAGTTAAAATGTTATCACCTATGTCTCTTGTAGTTTTCCTACAACTTTCCCAAGTGTAATCAAAATTTTTAAATGGACGTTTTATGTTTTGATTGAGTTTTTCCCTACCTATTTTTTATGTGACATGCATCCAAGCTTAGACATTTCAAAATGTATTCTACAACTTTTCATGGTTAAAATTATACCACATATGCATCATTTAGTTACAAACTGGCGGAGCGCCCTCCACAACTACAGTGGACATATATATTCGTAGTGTTGTCATGAAGTGGTTAAGTTCAGTTATAGATAAACCCCTTAATCTTATCTTTGGTGACTCTCTCTTTCAAGTGGGATAGATCCAATAGATTGGTGTACAGCCCACATTTTCTCATTAAAGGGACTCCGAGCACCTCTCATGGGCATGCCTTTAAGACTCCGACCAGTACTGCAAAGTACTTAAAGCTGCATACCTTTCTGTAGCTTGTGCTCTCCTCATTCATTTTGATGCCTGAATCGCCGTTGTACACCAAATAGTTTTCGTCCGATTTCAATTTGAAAAACCACGGCTGCCATCTTGGCTATGTTATAACTTCTGGGTCACCACTGTATTCTCTGTCAAAGCGCATCATGGAATGAAGCAGAAAGAGGAAGTGACACGCATGGCCATTGCAAGAAGCTCCTCCAGAGGGGTCATAGCACGACTTTGTTGGAAGTCGTCTGTCTTAAAGGCATGCCCATAAGAGGTGCTCAGAGTCCCTTTAAGAAGGGTAAAAAAATCAGATAGGGAAGTTTAAAGACCTGTAAGCTTAAATCAGTAATATACAAACTATTTGAGTGCTTCCTAAAGGTACATACATACGTCTGATATATCTGAACTACTTGTCGTTCAAACCGGTCGTTTGACCCTCACATAGCTCTGGCACAAGTGATTTCATGAATACATGAAAAAAGGTTGAAGTTCATTTATTCTGACAATATCTTTATAATAAACAGAAAAGAGCATTTATTGCCATCACTAAATTTAAAGAGACACTGTAAAGAAAAAAAAAAGCCCCGGAGAGTACTTGCCTCGGGAGGGGGAAGTTCTGGATCCTAATGAGGCTTTCCCTATTCTCTTCTGTTCCAGCGCTGTCAGCCACCAAAAATCTTGTCAGCGGTGCCCGGCTCCAGGATCATAACAATCCTGTGTGAGCCTCACGCAGGAGCAGTAGCGGCTTTCGTTCGGGTTCATTCACGGTGTCTGCACCTGCACAGTACAGCAGATCCAATCGGACTCCGCTATTTCTGCCTGAGCTTCAACACAAGTCTTTATTGTGCCTGAGCTAAGCTCTCACAGGATTGTTATGATCCTGGAGCCCAGCAGGATCTTCTGCGGCTGACCGCACTGGACAGTGCATAATAAAAAGTCGAAAGGCGCTTTCAAATATTTGGAGATTGCTTTCACAGCGTGCAATTTCTGTTTCTAATCCTCTGAATTCAACGATACATTCAATACATCACACTTTTTTCTTTGGAAACAAGTGTGTAATGCAACACTCTACAAAGAATGTGGTGTTTGTATATGGTACTGACGGCCCTAATACACGGCCCTAATACACGGCCCTAATTCGAACATTTTCAACTGTGGGTGTTACACACTCACGGATTATTAGGAACACCATACAAATACGGTGTTTGACCCCCTTTCGCCCTCAGAACTGCCTTAATTCTACGTGCCATTGATTCAACAAGGTGCTGAAAGCATTCTTTAGAAATGTTGGCCCATATTGATAGGATAGCATCTTGCAGTTGATGGGGATTTATGGTATGCACATCAAGGGCACGAAGCTCCCGTTCCATCACATCCCAAAGATGCTCTATTGGGTTGAGATCTGGTTACTGTGGGGGCCATTTTAGTACAGTGAACTCATTGTCATGTTCAAGAAACCAATTTGAAATGATTCGAGCTTTGTGGCATGGTGCATTATCCTGCTGGAAGTAGCCATCAGAGAAGGGGTACCTGGTGGTCATGAAGGGATAGACATGGTCAGAAACAATGCTCAGGTAGCCCGTGGCATTTAAACGATGCCCAATTGGCACTAAGGGGCCTAAAGTGTGCCAGGAAAACAACCCCCTCACTATTACACTACCACCACCACCAGCCCGCAAAGTGGTAACAAGGCATGATGTATCCATGTTCTCATCAGACCAGGCAACATTTTTCCAGTCTTCAACTGTCCAATTTTGGTGAGTTAGTGCAAATTGTAGCCTCTTTTTCCTATTTGTAGTGGAGATGAGTGGTACCCGGTGGGATCTTCTGCTGTTGTAGCCCATCTGCCTCAAGGTTGTGGCTTCACAAATGCTTTGCTGCATACCTCGGTTGTAATGAGTGGTTATTTCAGTCAACGTTGCACTTCTATCAGCTTGTATCAGTCGGCCCATTATCCTCTGACCTCTAGCATCAACAAGGCATCTTCGCCCACAGGACTGCTGCATACTGGATGTTTTTCCTTTTTCACACCATTCTTTGTAAACCCTAGAAATGGTTTTGCATGAAAATCTCAGTAACTGAGCAGATTGTGAAATACTTAGAACGGCACATCTGGCACCAACAACCATGCCACGCTCAAAATTGTTTAAATCACCTTTCTTTCCCATTCTGACATTGTTTGGAGTTCAGGAGATTGTCTTGACCAGGACCATGCCCCTAAATGCATTGAAGCAACTGCCATGTGATTGGTTGATTAGATAATTGCATTAAAGAGTAACTGTTAGGCATTAAATACAAAATTAATTTTCTAGTGCAGGCTGCTACAATAGTCAAGAAGATGCTAACCAGGCAAATCCAAACTGTAAAATCAATCTTACTGTGCTCCTTCTCTCCCCATGCCCCCAGGCTCTAAGATGGTACGCAGATGCAAAAGAGAAGTGACATGCTATGCTGTATCAGCCTGATTGGCTGAAGCCTCTGTCACTCACCTCTCTGCGCTGTGATTGGCCGCCTGCTCTCCCCTTCACTCTCTGTTTCATCCGTGTTAGTGCGCAGGGAGGGGGGGTCAGAGGCTGTCTCCTGTCACTGCCCTTGGCCCCCCTCCTCCAGAGGCATGTGGGCTGCATCTCTGCTGCACCTGCCGCCCACAGAATTTTCCCTCTTCCCCCTGCTGAATATTGGGGAAGGATAAAGGAGCTGCACACAGACTCCCTGAATAATGGTTCTAAATAATTCTTAATATTGATTCTCTGAATCAGTGTGGGGAAGGGGGGATTCTTTAACCTGGAGGGCACAAGATGGCCCCTGCCAGAAAAATAATATAAATTGAAAATTAAAAGAAACCAAAATGTGGACAGTACATTACATCTGATATGTAAGTAGAGCAAGCATTTATCTACTTACATATGTATTTTTTGTGGGGGGCATATGATGGCTAACAGTTGTTCTTTAATGATAAATTGAACAGGTGTTCCTAATAATCCTTTAGGTGAGTGTATATAATTATAGGCGTGTTGCTGGTAACAAAAATGACAGCATATTAAAGTCTATTAACTTATTTTCTTTTTACAATTTTTATTGAATTTTATCTTAAAAGCACAATGTGAACACATAACAGTTTATAAAGTTAAGAAAGATACGAAAATTTAAATATTACAGGATACAAACATTTATTCTGTCATGCAGCTAGAACAGAAGTGTTAAATTTTAACATCCCTGATAAATAAACAATAACTCTACACTATAGCCTCTATTCAGAGACAAATTCCACATACCATCTGGTTATCTAGGCCACTTGCCCCTAGACCATACATGTCAAACTCCAGCCCGCGTGCCAAATCTGGCCCTTAGAGCCATTAACACTAGGGAACTATATAGGGGAGGGTGGGGCCACTAGACACCAGGGACCTGTATAAAGGAGGGAGGGAGGACCACTAGATACTGGTAAACTGTATAGGGGTTGGAAAAGAGCCATTAGACACCAGGGAACTTTATAAGGGAGGAAGGTGGCTAGTAGACATTGAGGTTGGCCCGCAGCTAGGTCCTATTGTTCAATTTCAGCCCACTTTGATGAACTACAGGGCATCTGATTGCAGTACACACAAGAAGCAAATGCTCGCTACCAGCCAGAAATCTGCCATTTTATATGGTCCACAAACAGCCCGTCAGCCAATCAAGTGTAATAGTATACACCCGTGTCTGCAGTACCAAATCTAGCAGGAATTGCATAAGTTCAGCAAAATTCAGGTGAGAGGGTTCGGTCGGACATAATTGCAGACTGTCACCAGCAAGAGGGTACCACCTGCAAGTATATCCTCTCATTGCCCCCCAAACGGGGCACGGTTACAGCTGAAAGGTGATGGACGCCAGGCCACAGGAGGTGCGGTACCGCCTATGTGCTCCCCACACACACGCACAGGGCGTCCATTTCCGACTCGGTGCAGGACTAAGCTATCCTTTAAAGCAGTGTTCCCCAACCCTGTCCTCAAGGTTCACCAACACTGCGGTTTTGTTCACAGCTAAAATCGCAATCGCTGAGGCCAGTGTTTCGCGATTTTGTCAGTGATTTTTTTTTTAACCTCCTGCTGCTTACCTGTGCATTGTGACTTTTTGTAAAGCGCTTTACTAAGCGCTTTTGCAGAGCGATTCTGTTTTTTCACTTCCTGACATCAGTCAGGAAGTGAACCCTTTTTTACCCGGAAATGAATAAATACAATGTATTTATGAAATCGCAAACGCAATCGCCACATAAAGCGATTTTGTGAGGGTTTTGTGTTTTTCTTATACCTTCCATTATAGCAAAATCGCCCCAAAAATGGTGCAGGCAGCGTTTTGGTCAGCGGAAAGCTGAGAAATGCGCAGATATGAACTGGCCCATAAGGAATCGGTGCACAAGCGCTTTTAGGTCAATTTTGAAAATCGCTGGTGCTGAAAAAATAGCGAAAACGCCCTAGATGTAAACAAGCCCTGCATGTTTTGTATAAAGCCACAAAAGTAGCTAATCATCTCTGCTGCAACACTAATTATCCCACCTGTGATTGTGTTTGGTTTCTTGCAAAACATGCACTGATGATGGGTCTTGAGGACAGGGTTGTGGAACTCTGATTTTTTTTTTTTTTTGCCAAGGAGGCTGCATTACACATTTTTTTGTAATTTTTTTTTTCTGTTTCATGTAGCTACCCGAGTGGTAGCTACATTTAACACCACTAGAGGGCGCATGTGTCCCTCTAGTCCGATCACCGCCGGCAACAACAGCAAACAGGAGATCGCGTATAGAACGCGATCTCCTGTTTGGCTTCTATTGTTGCCATGGCGATGATCGGAATGACGTCATGGACGTCAGCTGACGTCCTGACGTCAGGCGCACTGGATCCAGCCCTTTGCGCTGCCCGGGAGTGATCGGTTCGGGCAGCGCAGGGCTCTGGCGGAGGGGGGGCCCTCTTCCACCGCTGATTGCGCCGATCAAGCTGTACGCGTGGCTAGCAAACTGCTAGCTGCGCGTACAGCACTTTACCAAATTTAAATCGCCCCACCAGGGGCTGAGATATCCTCCGAGGCGGCTTACCCCGAGCTCAGCTCGGGGTTACCGCTAAGGAGGTTAAAGGAAAAATGTAGTGAGAAGTATATGGAAGCTGCCATATTTATTTCCTTTTAAACAATACCAGTTGCCTGACAGCCCTGCTGATCTATTTGGCTGCAGTAGTGTCTGAATAACACCAGAAGCAAGCATGCAGCTAATTTTGTCAGATCTGACACTATTGTCAGAAACATCTGATCTGCTGCATGCTTGTTCAGGATCTATGGCAAAAAGTATTAGAGGCGGAGGATCAGCAGGACTGGTAGGCAACTAGTATTGCTTAAAAGGAAATAAATATGGCAGCCTCCATAAATCCCTCTCACTTCAGTTGTCCTTTAAAGGACAATTGAAGTGAGAAGAATGAGGCTGCAATATTTATTTACTTTTAAGTAATACTAGTTGCCTGGCAGCCCTGCTGATCTATGTGGCTGAAGTAGGGTCTTAATAACACCAGAAACATGCATGCAGCTAATCTTGTCAGATCTGACAATGTTTGCTGCCATAACTTGCCAGATATAAGCAATGAAACGCAATGAGAAATTTAGTTGTTTATGAAGGTACTTACAAAATGAGGTTGCAACCAGTAAGGCCTGTGGAGAATAACCATCTCCAATCGTTAACAGCAGGTTTGTCTGTGCTTGTTGGGTGCTCTCTCTAAAAATTATGGACTGGTCCTTCCCACAAAGGTGCTGGCAGGAAGACACGGGGGGAATACAATACAATACAATAAATAGTTACGAGGTGGCTTACCTCAGAGATGACACTAGTAGGAAAAATTAAAAAATGTATATGCACTATGGCAACACATTTCCTGGGCACTTTCAGCTCACCTCCCAAGGTCAAAATTCAGTGCCTGCAAACATTAGATATAGTAGTAGCAGCAGTAGAGTATAAACTAGCACAGTACAAACATTAAAATGACAGGTACTCAATACTAATGGCAATAACATATGGACACCTTTCCTAAAAATAAATAAATAAAAAAATAAATAAAAAAAAACCAGAAAATACAATTTATATATGTAAGAACATCATCTTCTGTCCCTGGGAGAACGCTCCCGGCCACAGGAGCGGGCCACGCATGCGCGGCGAATCGCTACTCGGCCAGGTTTTTGGGCACTATTGCGGGTGACAGGAACCGCCCGGGAGACGGCGAGGGACGGGGAGCCTCAAGGGAGCTTAAAGAGAACCTGTGCTGAGTAAAAATATTTAAAATAAACACATGAGGTAACTTCAAATGAACATTACATAGTTACCTTGCCATCAGTTCCTCTCAGAAGTTCACCATTTTCTCCTGACAATAATCCCTTCCAGTTCTGACAATATTTTGTCAGATCTGAAATATACCAGTTGCTGTCAATAAAATATCAGTTGCTGTCAGTTATAGCTGAGAGGAAAACTGATGTACCAGGTAATGTCCATGTTTCCCTATGGCTCAAGTGGGCGATGTTAGTTTAACTGTGTGCTGACCAGAAAGCTGTTATGGATAATGGCCATTTTCAAAATGGAGGACGGAAAATTCCCTTGATCACAGTGAACAAACAGGACGCGGGACAGGTGAAAGACACTGAGGAGTAGACTACATAGAAGGTAAGTATGACTTGTGTATGCTTATTTTGACTTTTAATTTTCAGTTCAGGTTTTCTTTAAGGATGCCCCAGGTAAGTATGGTACCTGAGACAATTCTTGTCTCAGGTACACTTTAAGTATCCCAGGGTTTTCTATTTAAGCATTTAGAAACTAGGTTGAATTTTTTACTGTCTCTGATCGGTGGCAGCCTATTAAGTGTCCAAGTGTTAGAAAAAGGTCAATAGTTCATGTTATTTATCTCTCCCTGCCCTCAGAAGTTGTATTCTGTTTGGAAAACTTTTATGGCTGCAATTTGCTTATCAGTGATGTTTACTATATTGCCAACAAGGTACCGACAAGACAGAAGCTGTCACCTAGAAATTAACTCTTTCAGGCAGCAAAATAAAACAAGTAACAGCCTGGTTATGAATATGTTTTGTAGTGTACATACTCATGTTTATCCCATTATGTCACATATTGCCTTGAGTATACTTTACAAAAAATATTCAGGGCATTTTATGCCACACTTCTACATTTTTTCCACAGGTACCTAAAACATTTGTACTGTATAATAAAGATTTATAAACATATATCACTCAAAAGGGTTGATTCATTAAGCTGCAGCTTAATGTGAGAAGTGCGAGTTGAGCGCACGCTACACGTGTTAGTGCTGCGTAGCCTGCAGTGGTAATTTGCGCGCTCCATTCGCATAACGGCTGCTCCACTCATCCTGCCCTGGGCCCCATCAATGGCTTTATAGGACATGATTCCCGCACTTTGATTCGCTGTGATTGGCTCACTTGACAGGCAGCCTATTAGGCCAATCAAAGTGCAGGGATCATGTCCTACAAAGCCACTGGACCCGTCGGGTCTCAGGGTGGGATGAGTGGAGCGGCCATTATTTGGAAGGAAGGCCTGTAAATTGCCGGCACATGCTACTCTGCACTACCGTGCGTAGTGTGTACGCAACTTGCGCTTCTCACATTAAGCTGCGATGCTTTAGCTTAACCACTTCGCGTCCCTGGGGTTTTCCCCCTAAAAAACCAGAACAATTTTCTACATTTCACACTCTTCCCATTCATTAGCCAATAACTTTATCACTACTTATCACACATAAATGATCTATACCTTGTTTTTTTCGCCACCTATTAGGCTTTTTTTGGGTGGTACATTTTGCTTAGAATTATTTAATTTTGTACACATTTTAATGGTAATAAGGGGGAAAAAAATGAAAAAAGGAATTATTTCTCAGTTTTCAGCCACTATAATTTGAAAATAATAATTGGTACTGTAGATTAAACATACACATTTGCTTTGCCTGCTTGTCCTGGTTATTACAGGGTTTAAAGTATGATCCTAGTACAATGTATGGCGACAATATATTATTTGGAAATAAAGGTGCATTTTTTTCCATTTTGCGGCTTTGCGGATTTTTTAATTGTTGTGGCACTTTTTAATCATCCCCGCTCCCTAGTTAGCAAGATGTGCTCCTTTATACCCCCCCCCTCCCCCATACTTGGCCAGATGTGCCCGTTACCCTTCCCCAGCCCCTGATGTGCCTCTGTAACCCCCTCCCCACTTCAGTAAACCAGATGTGCCTGTTTATCTCTCCCCCCCATAGTTAGCCAGATGTGTTTTTTATTACCCCCTTCCCCCCATTCATAGCCAGGTGCATGCCCTTTATGCCTCCCCCTTCCCCATTTATAGCCAGCTGTGCTCCTTTTAATTTGTATCCCCCCCCCCCCCCCCATGGATAGCCAGGTGTTGGCCCTTTAAGATATTGCCGATCCTCTGTAATACCCCCCTCCCCCTCCATGCTGCGATCGGGCAGCATGGAGGATTACAATGTAACAATATTTACCTGACCTTATTCCACCGGCGATCACGATCTCCTCCCTGCAGTACTGCTGGCAGCCTCACTATGCTGTCCGGATCGTGTCCCGGCTTGATTCACTCAGCATAGTGAGGCTGACAGCGGGACTACAGGGAGAGGATCGCGATCGGCGCTGGAACAAGGTCAGGTAAATATTGTTACATTGTAATCCTCCATGCTGCCCGATCGCAGCATGGAGGGGGAGGGGGGTATTACAGAGGATCGGGTGTGGGGATCGGAGACCCGGGAAGGGATGCCAGAGTAGTGTAGTTAGGGGGAGGGGGGTTAATGAGCCCAGGAGCGTGCTAGCACGCCCGCTGTGCTCATTAAATGACAGCAACTTATAATCACGTCATGTGGCTTTCAGGAGCCACTTGCAATGACGTGATTATACTGTATGCGGGATATAAACTGGTTAAAAGAGAGCCAGAGGTGGGCTCAAAAAATGAAGAAAAAAAGTAGGCTACCTGATCTGTGGGGCTGAGCGGATCAGGTATCCACAAAAACCTATAGGTCACGGCGCTGAAGGAGAGACTAAGTGTCTCTCGCCACGTGCAGGGAGGCGGTGGAGCAGCAGGGGGCACGGCCAGGTAAAGAGCTGCAGGAACACCCCTGGTGGGCATTTTAAACAGGGAACACCTTTCCCTGTGTTTACCTCCGCAATAGCGACAAATAGTGTCGCTAATTTCGGGAAGGCTGTAGAGCGGCAGTGGGGGAGCAGAGAGTGGCGGTGTGGGGACACAGAGGCCTGTCATGAGGCAGAGAACATGCCTCTGTGTCCCAGCTGTCCCCCATCTGCCCACCTCGGGTTCTCTTTAAAAGGACTCCGAGCACCTCTCATGGGAATGCCTTTAAGACAGGCGACTTATCAAATGAAAGGGTAGAGCACAAGCTACAGAAAGGTATGCATCTTTAAGTACTTTGCAGTACTGGTCGGAGTCTTAAAAGCATGCCCACGAGAGGTGCTCTGAGTCCCTTTAATGACTCAACCCCAATGTTCCTTAGCAGGGCTGAAGCTGCATACCGTATATACTCGCATATAAGCCGACTCGCATATAAGCCGACCCCCCAACTTTTGCCTTAAAAAAAAAAATGGAAAAAATGATTGACTCGCATATAAGCCGGGGTAATGCAGTGGCTCCTGAGTTTCAATAACCAAAGCAGTGGCTAGCCCCTCTCCTTAAAGCCAGATGTTCCCGCTGTACTGGCCAGCCCCATGCCCTTTACTATGGTCAAGATAAATGTGGACATGCAATACAGCCTAAAACTGGAGACCTAGGCAGGAGGGTAAAGAGCACATTGACACCGAACAGCTAATAGACACTTGATCACAGCTTTCGGCAATCAAATGCTGTAATCAAGCATCTTAGTGAGCAAAATGGGTGTTAGCTGTTCAGAGCCACTGTCATCTTTACCCTCCTGCCTAGGCCTCTCCAGTTTTAGGCTGTATTACATGTCCACATTTACTGGTATCTTACATATGGTAATAATAATATAGTAAATACTGTATGAATCTGTGACAGCCAGTGCACTATACTGTGCTGATGGCAGGCGATCTGTTAGGCAGGGTAAATCTCCAGGACAATCTGCAAGTTGGCTGTATGCAGAACTTGTACATAGGCTCACTGTTAATATTAGTGAGCACATGTACTTCATACTGCATACAGCCGATTTGCAATGTGTATCTATTGTATATAGATGTCAATGTGACAAAAAAACGTATTTACACTACATACAATAATGTCCCAGACAGCGTGCTTGTGAAGAAAAAGTGGCAGAAAAGACCATAGTGGTGTGAACAGTATTGATCAAAGGTGCCCGTAGCTGGAGAAATACAGTGATGTGTTCATAGTAACAGAAGCGCACAACCCGCTGTGCTGAAGGAGTGCAAGGGATGCACAAATGCAGAGAATGTGTACTGAAAAGAAGAGCGGTGAAGCGATGTTTCTACCGCAAGATAGATAACATAGATAGATAGTGTGGTTGTGTGGGTGGGAAAAATAGGAGAGGTCACAGAGGAGTCAGGGCTTACCGGGGAGGGGACCACGGAGCAGAGCAGGCCACTCAAAACCTTCGCTATTCGCCGCTAAAGAGCGGCTTCTTCGAAGCCACTGTCACCCCGATAACGGCTGCTCCAAAGCCAGCTCTTCCTGCCTGACGCGTCCCCGCCGGACATCTAAAGGCGCGCTGTGTTCCCGCTCATCCCCGCGGAATCTGAACTGCCGCCTGACACCTAAAGAAAGCGCGGTATGTCCCCGCTCATCTCCCGCTGGATCAGATCTGCTAGAATGCCGGCAATGACCCAGGTATGCACTCGGGGGGCCCCGCAACAGTCAGTCTGCACACCCAAATAGTATATGACTCGCATATAAACCGAAGGGGGGACTTTTGAGCACATTTTTGGGGGTCAAAAATTCGGTTTATATGCGAGTATATACGGTACGCTCGCTGAACGAGTGTACACAACTGAACGCACGACCTGATGACCTCCATGACCTTTATTTCTCAACGGACAACAGACAGACTAGCGACCAACTCATTTACATAATGAGCAGGACGGACTACACATTCAAAACTAGTACAAGTCATTCAAACGACTTGTACACATGGACCAACTGCACAATATCAAAAGACCGTGGATTCAACAGCTGGATCATTCAAAATACCGGTTATCAGTCGCTTGTTAAGTTGTTCGCATGCGTACACATGCCTGATTGTCTTCCAACAGTCTAAGGCGCGTACACACGCCATCCCGCAGCAAGCGACGGGTCCGTCCAAACGTCCGCCCGGCGGGAGGCTCTGAAGGACCCGTCGTTGACGGAAGTAGTGCGTGTGTACGCACCTTAAAACAGACTGAAGTCTGAAGACAATCACAACTTGGGAAAAAGGGATGATTCCTGGTGGTTGAGACACCAACTGCCAAGGCTCTGCAATGAGCGAGACCAGGAGCCCGATGGTGCAGTATCGGTAGTTAAAATTGGTATGAGTAAGATAGTAAGATATACTCACAAGGGTGGCTTGCACTCCTGCAACCACTGGCAGAGCTTACGGGAAATTAACCATTTGGTATCCAAGATCCTTGGCACTTGGCAGGTGCTGGCCGGTCGCTCTCCTTAGGTATTTGGACACATGGTGTACCATATACTACCCAGAAGGGTTGGACTACAACTAAGAAAACGTGTTGAAGGCGCCCAGAATATAATTATCTTAAATCATAAGGTATAAGAGTAATTCGGTCTTACCTCCGTAAATGAACAAACCATATGAGTAAAAGTTTTTTTAATGATGCACACAAAAGACAACGCGTTTCACGGGTACTGGCCTGCTTCATCAGATCAATAACAAAGTGCCTAATTCCTGTGCTGTCATTCCTCCGGTCCCCTGCAGCGGCGAAGTTTTTGTTTTCCACCAACTGGCCAGTCGATGGCCACTACGCCTGAGATTTCCACTCAGAAATCTCGTACTGCGCAGGACACTCCCAGCGACGGGAGCGTGATGGAGGACGCATGTGGCCAGGGCCGTGCAGGCGCAGTGGCCATCCACTGGCCAGTCAGTGGAAAGCACAACTTTCCGGGGACCGGAGGATCATTGAGTGACGGCGTGAGCACAGGGGGCTGGTAGAAGCCCCCAGTAATTGAAACTTTTTTTAAAGTTTGGTTTAGGTTTCCTTTAACCACTCTGCGACCGTCTAACACAGGATGTAGGCCGCAGAGTGGCTCCCTTGTTCCTCCGTCGTGCCATATGGCCTCACAAGATTAGATGGGAGTGCACGTAAATAAACCATGCAGAGCTCTGTGATCAGCCTGCCAGCCCGCGATCGCAGCTGGCAGGCTGTGATCGTTACAAGGGGGGGAATCTATGTAGCACTGCCATCTGACGCAGCGCTGCACAGTATATTGCCTTCGCCTAACTGTCCCATGGAGTGGCTCACAATCTAATCGCTATAATAGGCATATGTCTATGTATGTATTGTGCAGTGTACCTATGGTAGTCTAGGGCCAATTTAGGAGAGGGGAAAAACAGGCTTTTTTTTTTTTTTTTTTTTAAATGCTATTTTAAATGAATAAAACAAAAAAATTCCAGCAGCAATCAGAGACCACCAAATGAAAGCTCCATTAGTGGCTAGAAAAGGAAGTAAAATTCATTTGGGGACTAAGTTGTATGGCTGACCAATAAACTGTTAAAATGGCGAAGTGCTAAATTGTAATAAATCGCCTGGTCATTGGGTGGGGGATAAACCTGTGGTCCTCAAGGGGTTAAAGGGAACCTAAACTGAGAGGGATATGGATTTTTCCTTTTAAACAATACCAGTTGCCTGGCAGCCCTGCTGATCTCTTTAGGTGCAGTAGTGGCTGTATCACACACCTGAAACAAGCATGCAGCTAATACAGTCTGACTTAAGTCAGAGCACCTGATCTGCATGCTTGTTGAGGGGCTGTGGATAAAAGTATTAGAGACACAGGATCAGCAGGAGAGTCAGGCAACTGGTATTATCTTAAAAGGAAAAATCCACATCCTTCTCAGTTTAGGTTCCGTTTACGGACATTACATCAAAGTTGGATCAGCCTGTAGTGTTTCTTTGTTTTTTTCCACTTGCATTTTGAGTGTGACTCCAAATCCAGGCCTCCATGGGGTTGATAATTTTTGATTTTCATTGATAATTTTTGTGTGATTTTGTTGTCAGCACATTCAACTATGGAAATATTTCATTCATTCAGATCTAGGATGTCTTATTTTTGTGTCCCCTTTTATTTTTTGAGCTATGTATCTAGCTAACATTCAAATTCAGGACTCTAGTACTGCAAAGAAAGAACTTGTCTTGTATTCCTGTGTTGACAGGTTTTCTGCACTGCACCATGCAGCTCTTAGTGGCAACTCTGAACTACTTCTCTTACTGTTGGAAACACAGGCAGCTGTGGATATAAAGGATGGCAATGGTGAGTACCTAATATCTGATGTTATACAGTTATGATGTGAGATATGCATTTGTGGTTTTGTGAATGCTATTATTAAGATGTATGTATTTATATATATATATATATATATATATATATATATATATATATATATATATATATATATATATATATAATACACACAAGCATGACACGACACCAAAGACAATGGCTAATGTGCTTTCATTTTACCCACACAGGTATGCGTCCATTACATTATGCAGCTTGGCAGGGCCAGCCAGAACCTGTGCGACTTTTGCTTCGTGCCGCTGCCAGTGTCAATGCTGCATCCAATGATGGGCAGATCCCCCTGCACTTGGCTGCACAGTATGGACACTATGAGGTGGTAAGTTCCAGCATGTGAAAATTCCAGATATACCCAAACTTCTGATGGGGGAGCATAGAGTTAGATATAACCCTCTAGGGTAACTTACAAACATCAGCTCTTTCCAGAAAGCAAGATGTTGGCCCCCGTGAAGTAAGTGGCAGCACATTCTTCATGTTACACTTGCCTAGTTGCTTTGGAGGGCACCTCAGTGGTTACATAGTTACATAGTTATTTGGGTTGGGTTGTTTGTTCACTCATTTGGTCCGTCTTGCTTGTCTATCTTGTCTTAGCAGTCCTTTCAATCTTGCCAGTCTGTTCTGTCAGTCTTGTCTAGCCTGTTATTTCTGTCTCTCTGGCCACGCCAGGACCTCTTGTCCAGTCAGTCCTGTCAAATCCTGCCATTGTCCAGTCCTGTTTGTCAGCCCTGCCCTGTCCTTCACTCATTGCAAGATTCACTCCTTCCTGTCTTTTCTATCACCAGTGAGGTAATCCCAGGGAAGACTATCTGGTGGCCCACCAGGCAGCAAAGTAGTTCAGCACCCGCTAAGGCAGTGCCGTAGCTAAGGAGTTGTGGGCCCCGATGCAAGTTTTTTAAAATGGGGCCCCCCAAGCACTCTATACATAACAATTGATACGACGCACCAAAACCTGCTAATGGCAACTACAGTGTCAGAGGAACAAGAAGGGGATGGGGAACAATTTGTTAATGATTACCACTATTCAAAGTATCTATAGAAATGATTATTATGAGCACAGAACCAATAGAGAGCTAATACTGTAGTTGAGGAAGGGCCCTTCGGGGACCCACTGGCCCAAGGGCCCCGATGCGGTCGCAACCTCTGCAACCCCTATTGCTACGCCCCTGCACTAAGGTGGTGCCTAGCATCCCTTGTGAGCTCTTAACAATTACCTTGAGATGGCCCTGAAACCCAGGCCAGATTTGTATTTTTCATCACCCTAGGCCAGCGGTGGCGGGCCCGGCACGCGTAGCCTAATCTGCTGGCACGCCACCGCTGCTTATGAACTGGCCGCAGCGTCTACTAGACGCCGCCGTGCCAGTTCATAGCCCGCAGCCCCGCAGTCTCCCGGGAGGCAGACCAGGGCTACGGCAAGATGGCCGCCGAAGCCCTGTACTGGAGACTATTTGTCTCCAGTACAGGGCTTCGGGCGCCATCTTCCCGTAGCCCTGCACTCTGCCTGCCAGCGGCAGCGCGGGAGACTCAGCTGCAGAAGGAACGTCCGGGAGAGATGCGCGCCAGAGCCCAGCAGAGAGACAAGACTTCTGTCAGGTGAGTACATTACTTTTTTTGCAGGTAAAATGCGGCCCACTGTGTTATTTTCTGCTAAATGCTATGTTTCCCACATTGTGTTTATTTACTGTGAAATGCTGCCCACTGCGTTTTTCTGGTGAATTGTGGCCCACTGCGTTTGTTTTCTGGGAAATTGTGGCCCACTGCGTTTGTTTTCTGGTGAAATGCTGCCCGCTGCGTTTGTTTTCTGGTGAAATGTGGCCCACTGCGTTTGTTTTCTGGTGAAATGTGGCCCACTGCGTTTGTTTTCTGGTGAAATGTGGCCCACTGCGTCTGTTTTCTGGTGAAATGCTGCCCACTGCGTTTGTTTTCTGGTGAATTGTGGCCCACTGCGTTTATTTTCTCTTGAAATGTGGCCCACTGCGTCTATTTTCTGGTGAAATGTGACCTACTGCGTTTGTTTTCTGGTGAAATGTGGCCCACTGCGTTTGATTTCTGGTGAAATGTGGCCCACATTGCAAGATTTTCTGCTGAAATGTTGCACACATTGCGTTTATTTTCTGGTGTCTGGGGTAACTGTTGCTGCATTTATTATTAAGGGCTCATTCACACTACAGAACGTATGCACGAATGCGATTTCATGCATGCGCTGCCAATGCACAGGGATCGCACGGAATGCACGTTGTGGTGCGCTAAAGCGTGGACGTCGGCAGCTGTACCCATCGGGGAAACGTATGCGTTGTGCGTTAAAATGTTCCCAGATGCGTTACAACGTAACGCATGGGAACGCACACCTGTAGTGTGAATGGTAACATGGAAGTCTATTGACTTTCATGTTACCATCTGAATCTTACATTATGTGCGTTGCGTCAAAACTGACAGCGCAGCACATAGTGTGAATGAGCCCTTAATGGTCATAGTTGGCTATATTTGCTGCTTTGGGGTTACGGCGGGTATAAATGGCATCATACAGTTTCTGCACACCCATGATGCGAATCCTCGTTTCACCACATCATGGCGGAAACACTGCTTTCTTATGCCTCGCTGTTACATCATTACGTTAGCTCCGCCCATACAATATCATGGCCACGCCCACTTTTCGGCGCGGCGCAACCCCACCCCCCATTGGCACTCGGAGATAAATAAGTCGGTGATAGGTCGCAGCTTGGGCAGTCGGCCTCTGAAAGGTTAGCCATCACTGCCCTAGGCCCATTGTAACCAACCCCATCATTTTCCTATAATCAATTAATGAGACAGCGAGATGGCACTGTAAGGGGCAGCCAAGGTCGCATTGGTTCTCTGCCACGTGTTTTTACTTTTTTTTTTTTTTTTTACTTTATTCTTTGCGTTACATTTACTTTTTATCCCCTCGTGGCTCCTCCTGCCCTCACCCAGAATCCTTTGCCTCCAGGAAACTGGCCGCTTACCCACCTCCATTGCATGAGCAGAATCGGCCGCCCATGTGGACCTCAGCTCAGCCTTCCCGACATCAGGAATGGGACCCAGGCATCCAATCAGCCTCCACCTGCTATCGGGACACCGGTCGAGAGGGCGCACTCGCTGCAAAAGACCCTCATGCCAGCCGCCCATGTGGTCCCCAGCTCTGGCTGCGCTGACATCAGAAACCAGCTTGTACGCTCATAGAACTCCTGCCACTACTAAATGCTGCTGACTCCCCGGCCACTGTTGCCCGAGAGGCCTGCCCTTTGCCCAATGCATGCCACTGCTTGCTGTCCTGATGATCTGTTTCTGGCTGCCTGCATCACGAGAGGAGTGCCACTGATTCCTACCACGGGACCCGGCCCACCTGTTCCCGTAGTGTGCAGCGTCTTTGCTGCACACAGGGAGAGCTGCAGACCCTTTTGTAATGGCTCCCCTCATAGAACTCCTGCTGCTTCTAAAACAATGCTGACTCCCCCTCCACTCCACTGTTGCCCGAGGTGGCCACTATTCGCCCATGCATGGCACCGCTGTCTGTCCTGATGATCCGTTACTGGCTGTCTGCTTCGCGATAGGAGTGCCGCTGACTCCTACCACAGAAAGTTAGTCTAGCTGTTCCCCCTTGCATGCAATTTCCTCAATAAACTCGGGGAGAGCTTGCAGACCCATTTAGTACCACTGTTTTGCTGGACTTTTACAATGTATATTACTACCACTGTTTTGCCGGACTTTTGCACTGTATATTTTACCAATGTTTTGCAAGGCTTTTTGCACTGGTCATTCTATTGCATTCTGGACTAGGTCCTGTACCAGGCTATTGCACTTTGGAATGTATTACTATCTGCCACACTGTTACGCACTGCTTCTGCTGCACCACTGCTTTTATTTTCTCCTCTGATCTAGTGCTGCTGAACTGTACTGAACATACCCTTGCTTGCTTGCTGCTAGCTCTGTATTGCCCTGTGTGCAATGTTGGATCGCTTACACTGTTTGAAGGACCTCCTTTATACTGTTGGACTGTATGCACTGCTTGATGCACTGTTCTCACTCCACACCAACCCAGAGCACCATCACCCACACCAGAGCAGAGCTCCTGCAATGAGAGTACCAGGCCCAGGTAGTGCCATTGTGGGACACAGTCTGGGCTCACATCAATGGGTGGGCCCACAGTAAACATCGCCCCAAGGGGAGGAGGGCAGGAGCACAAGTAAGACTTAAAAGGAGGGTCATCCATCCCAGCCATTCTATTGATGAAAGTTCGCTCATTCCCTAACAAGCGGTATGAGCTGCTTCTACTACTCAGCATTAAAGCAGTATAAAACCCTGACATAATATTCAATAAAAACATGTTTTTCTACTTTTTATATGCCATACGGTTATCATATTTGCATTTGTGCATAAGTATTATTTTTCATTTACAAATTACAGGTTACCAAAAGTACATTTTTTTGCTTTGGGAGCTGACTTTGCATTTTATTCATAACTGGTTTTATTCATTATGTATTGAAGGCAGAAATGCTTAGAGTGTCTGTCTGTGTCCAGAAGCTTCTGCACAGTCAGAGAATGTGTCACATTCCTCACTTGATACAATTAAGTAAACACAAGATAACATTATCTCCACTTCGGATGCGTCCATATTTCTCTGCACTGAGCTTTGAAGTCCTGTGTGTAACCCTTTGAATGCTGTTCTAGTAAAAAAAATGATGGTTGTATATAATATGCTGTAAATAATTTTTTAGAGCAAAGAAGACATGCTGGGTTTCATTCCGCTTTAAACCCTTGCTCGGTGGTAACTCTCAAGTCCTCTCTTTTACTGAGACCTGGCAGAATGGCAACATCCTGGATAACTTCCTCCTCCTACCAGGCTTCAACCTCTTCCGGGCCTCTGTACGTTAAACTGGAAAAATGTGTTTTTTAGACTAGTCAGATTCTCTTTTTGGGTTATATAATTTCTGACCAAGGTTTAACCATGGAACCTGCCAAGGTTGCTGTGGTCAAGGCCTGGCCACAGCCAGCTAACCTCAAGGCCTTGCAGCGTTTCCTGTGGTTTGCAAACTTTTATAGGAAGTTTATTAAAAACTTTTTCTCTGTAGACTTTCATCTTACTGAGTTGACTCGTAAAGGTGCTAATCTTGCTCAATGACCAACTCAGGCAGTGCAGGGGTTTCATTATTTTGAAGGAGGCATTCTACTTTGCTCCTGTTTTGATCCACCCAGATGCTCAGTGCCCATTTTATGTAAAGGTAGTTGCTTCTGAGACTGCTGTTGGAACAGTGCAATCACAGTTTGCAGGCTGAGTGCTGGTCTGTTCTACTATATCTACTAGTACAGTTTGCCGGTAATCCTGAGAAGTTGCATCCATGTGCCTATTTCTATTGTAAATTCTCTCCAGCAGAGTGGAACTATGACATAGGTAATCAGGAACTGTTGGGGGTCAAACTAGCTTTCAAAGAATAGAGGCACTGGTTAGAGAAATCAGAAAAACTTTATTCGCCAAGTGCGACCAAGTCACAGCCGGAATTGCTTGTGGTTACATGGTGTAGTGCTATAGCTTTTATGCGCCATATTGTACTGATGGTGTTGTAGTAAGCCATCTTATATGAATCTTTTCATTCAGATCTGTATATTGGTTAATTTGAGTCGGGTGGACTTCTTTAACCACTTCACCACTGAGGGGTTTTACCCCCTGAGCACCAGAGCAATTTTCACCTTTCAGCGCTCCTTCCATTCATTCATCTATAACTTTATCATTACTTATCGCAATGAAATGAACTATATCTTGTTTTTTCCGCCACCAATTAGGCTTTCTTTAGGTGGGACATTATGCCAAGAATTATTTTTTTCTAAATGTGTTTTAATGGGAAAATAGGAAAAATGTGGGGAAAAAAATAATTATTTTTCAGTTTTCGGCCATTATAGTTTTTAAATATTGCATGCTACTGTAATTAAAACCCATGAAACGTATTTGCCCTTTTGTCCCGGTTATAAAACCATTTAAATTATGTTCCTATCACAATGTTTGGCGCCAATATTTTATTTGGAAATAAAGGTGCATTTTTTTCAGTTTTGCGTCCATCCCTAATTACAAGCCCATAGTTTATAAAGTAACAGTGTTATACCCTCTTGACATAAATATTTAAAAAGTTCAGTCCCTAAGGTAACTATTTATGTATTTTTTTAATTGTACATTTTTTAATTTTTTTTTAATTACAAAAAAAAAAAAAAAAATAGGGAGTGTGGGAGGTAATGAGTTAATTTTATGTGTAAAAGTCATTTATTTGTATGTGAAAAATGTGTAGGGTGTAGTTTACTATTTGGCCACAAGATGGCCACAGTAACTTTTTGTTTTAATGCGACCTCCAAGCTTCCTTCCGGAAGCTTGGAGGAAGTATAAGGAGGCTGGACACGTGAGTTTTTTTCTCACAATGATCGCGCTGCCCATAGGAGAGCAGCTGATCATTGCGGGGCTTAGATCAACGAACGGGAATGGATTTTCCCGTTCATTGATCTCTGGGTGAGCGGGCGGCGGCGTGTTTACTAGCGGCGGGCGGCGTGTTTACGAGCGGGAGCGCGGGCAGCGTCGGGAACGCGGAAAGTACGTGTTTCTCCGTCCCTGGTTTTTAAAGGATGGAAAAAGGGGCGGAGAAATACGTACGCGCGGGGGTAAAGTGGTTAATACTTGTTTATCAGGAAACTAACACAGATGGGTCTATGAGTCATATGTTACTTAAAAGGCACCATTATAGGGAGTGCTTGCATATACAGAATGTACTAATCTGACCCAAGACTTCAGACTCTTTACTAATGAACTATTGGCCCTTTAGTGTATTAAGTTAGGGGACATTAGGATATTTTTTAGGCTATAATGCATGACTATGACCTTATTAATGGGTCGTAAATATTCTGGAGTGAATATCTAATTGTGTAGATGGGCGGATGGACATATGAAAGGGGGCCATAAATCTATCAGAAGTATGCTGACCGAAATATGGCCTAATTGGTGGACTTCCAGCCATTATCACTTGTTCCAAAGTTGCTGATCGTCAAAAAGGGGGTTTTCTATAGGCTAACATGGGGTTCCATGTTGGTCTATGGGATGAGGAGCTATAAAACTCAGCTGTTATTTCCAGACAATCGGAATTCCCTCAACTCGTAGCTGGGCTGGCCACCTAGCTAACACTGACTGTGCTTCCCGTCTGAGGAACTTCTAATCTATCGTGAGGGAAGAGTTGCTCTCTAGGACAGATAGAAGTTACTGCAACCTTGAGCGGGACACCTAGGAAACACAAGGTGATGTGATGTGTTTATAATTCTGATACTTGTTATGTTATGTTATGTTGTTATTCTCTGTCTTCTTTCCAATAACTTGGTATTGTATATCATATTCTGTATGAATAAACTTGTTAACCTTGTTACTTGTCTCTGATTTTGGAGGAATCTAAAAGAACCTGCAAGTGCTACATTTGTAAGTGGTGTCACTTTTTCTGTAGCAATACACATGGCATACAACAAAAGGAGCAGTAAACAGACATTCAGGCAAGCAAGCATCAATACATTGCAGATGAACATAAACATAGTGGTGATAACATTGCACAAAGCGGGGCACAGGGGCTGGACCATGTCCTTTGGGACTCCACATATGGGAGGGTGAGTGAGTTCAAGAGAAGGACCGCTTGAGGGAAGAAAGAGTTCCTGTGCCTTGTAGTTCTGGTGAAAATGGTCCTGAGGCGGCCGCCAGAGGGGAGGCGGTTGATATAGCGCCAGCCGGGGTGTGAGGGGTCGTACAGTATCCTATATGCCTTACCCCACAAACAGTTGGTGTGTAGGAGGTCCAGGGGTGGCAGAGGTGACCCAATGATCCTCTCCACAGTGTTGATGACTCTTTGAAGTTTCAATCAGTCACTTGCGGAAGCGCCTGCGTACCAGACGACAATGGAGGAGCAGAGGATGGACTCAATAGTGGCAGTTTAGAAACAAGAGGGAGCGCCACATCCAATTGCTGTTTACAGTTACTATAAGAATCTTGAAAATATTGAAGTTACAGATTGCCAAGCAAACTCATGGTGATCCAGAGTTCCTAGGAGTGTGTAAGGAGCTGAAAGAGACCAAAAAGACTCCTTACTAAAATGTTATGTTTAGGAAAAGTTTGCCTTCTTAAAACAGAAGGTATTTGCGATTTTTCAGGTTGGAGTGAGCTCTGAGGTGTTTTAAATACTACCCCATAGAGCAACATTTATCCATGCCATGCACTGATGAGGATCAACCAATCCAAAACAGTCTGTATGCATATTGGATTAGTTTGGCTCTGTAATAATACAAGCTGACACATCCTTGCATTTCAGTGGTTCTGGAGGTGTGTTTAGCTATCAGGGACAACAAATAAATGTTTTGCATGTTCAGCGGTGCTGCACTGTGCGACACCTCAGATCTCAGTCCACCTTAATAATCGCAAATACTTTCTGTTTTAAAAGGAACCCAAGGTGTGAGATGTATTGATGCTGAGATATTTATTTCCTTTTAAATAATACCAATTGCCTGGAAGTCCTGCTGATCTTTCTGGTCAGTAGGGTCTAAATCATACACCTGAAACAAGCGTGCAGCTAATCTTGTCAGATTTGTCATAGACATCTCATCTGCATGCTTTTCAGGGTCTATGGCTTATAGTATAGAGGCAGAGGATCAGCAGGACAGCCAGGCAATGGGCATTAATTAAAAGGAAATAAACATGTCTGCCTTCAAATCCCTTTCACCTCGGGTTCCCTTTAAGAAGGCAAATGTCAGTTTCATGATTCCAAAGCTGTGGGCCATCTTGGTCTTTCTCTCTCCAAGTCCTTGTTCTCTCATTTTGTCTGTTGGTCCACTCTCTCAAGATTGTAAGGTTTACATTAAAGCATGTTCTGTATGTGCCCCCTGCAAAGTCCATTGCAGGTCTCCTGCTAGTTTATTGTCACCATTGTAAGTTCCCAAAAGACCATAATCCCACATTGCCATGCATTTCATATTTTAAGAGCACGCGTTTCGTGGTGTAAGCTGCTTCCTCAGCTTGATTGTTGTGTCTATAGGGTAGCTTCCGTTAGCCTGAAGATATTGTGTCTGACGGGGGGGGGGGGGGGGGGGGGTCCAATTCACTTCCCGGTTTTGGCACTGTTTTTGTCTCTCTCTCTCTCTCTCTCTCTCTCTCTCTCTCTCTCTCTGCAGACAGAGAGAGCAAATCAATCTTTAGATCAGTACTTGCGATGCTTTGTGTCTGAAGGGGTAGCATATATACCTTTTGCTGAATTCACTTTTCATAATTCAACACACTCTTCCACGCAGTTGTTTCCTTTTCAGTGTGTATACAGCCAGGAGCCCACATTTTTCTTACTTTCTGGCATTCTCCCAACCTCCCAGGTTTGGAGGGTTGGTTAAATCGCTCATCCAGTGTTTGGGAGAAGACTCAACAAAACCTCCTTCAGACCTCGGAATCACAAAAGAATTTTGCTGATAGGCATCAGTCCAAAAAGCCCACATTTAAACCTTTGGTAGATTTGTATCTACCCGCAATATCCCCTTATGCCAGGCTTCAGCCAAATTAGGCCCTAAATTCATTGGACCCTACGCCATCAATTAAGGGCTTAATAAAGTCTCCTATAAAGTCTCTCTCCCAAGTTATTTAAGGTGTAGCAATTCCTTCCATGTGTCATTATTGAAAACTGCTACCCATTCCACCTCCCCATCCCTGCCACCACCAATTATTATCCAGGGAGTGCCTGAATATGAGGTGGAGAAAATTGTAAACTCTTGTTGGTTCTGAAACTCCTTACAATATTTGATTGCAAGGGTTATGGACCTGAGGAAAGAAGCTGAGTACCAAGCTTCCATGTGCGTGCAGATAACCTTATCCGTTGTTTTCACTCTGCCCATCCTGACAAACCTCATAAAGAGGGTTCAGAGTCCCCTCCTTAAGTACTGTTAGGAATGGAAACTCAGTAAATTCCGACCTGTCAGAATGAGAACTAGGAGGAGTATTGCTGCCCATTGACAGCTTTAAGCCTCTTTTCCACGGACAGTTGATAGGCAGTGAAATGCCTCTCAAACTATCACAACTGCTCACTGCTGCCTAGTAACTGCTTGCTGAGCACACAGCTCTGTGGAAAAGAGGCCTTAGGCATAATAGCAAGCTTACCTGGTTCTCACTCGCTAATTATTTACCATGTGAGTCTGCTTTGCCTGACAGCTGGCTTGCAGCCAATAGGATAACTGAGGCGCCAACAGGATAAAAAAAAAAACCACTAAAAGAACTTAAAAACCCATCTTGGTAATAGAGGAGGCAGTGGTGGACTCACCTCCTCCAAGCAGAACACACGACTGTGGATTTTCATTCAAAACAATTTTATTGGATACTCCAAATAAAGTGCAACGCGTTTCGCGGGATACAAAGGCGCTCAGTGTTGATGATACTGGCAGATGCTGTTTACTCCTATCTGTTGTTGCCTGATGAAGCGGGTTTGTTCCTGTATCCTTTTGGCGCCTCTGTTATCCTATTATCCACATCAAGTCCACCCTTGATGGAGGGTTGTACCCTTCCTTCTTCTACTACAGAGAGCGACTTTTTAATCCTGAGTGGGGTCAGGACAATCTCCCCACCTGCTTTGACAGTGGTTGCCTACTTGGTAACCCCGGTTTGTGAGTATTAAATTAATATTATTACTCTTCCAATTATACATTACCAGTACATACTACACTATATTGGGCTCTTGGTGTTCTCTCTTTTTCTCGGCTTGCAGCCAAGTTCACCTAGAACACTCTGGATTAATTAATGGTCTGCTGAGTCTGGTTTGATTGGCTGCTTGGTCTTCCTGTCTTATTAAAGTTTTGACTGGGCTTCATGCCTATTATGATGTTCAGCTTCCCGTTCAGCGAAGGGTGCACTTTCATATTGCTTTGTGTGCTAACTAACCTTGGCTGTTTTGACTGTTGATAGAAAATAACTCACTTGGGCAACCCTCCTATTTGTGCCAATGTAAGTAGAATCTTTATTCACTCAGCTGAGGAGTTTTCCACATGCCAGCATACAAAGACAGCAGTTTAACTGCAAGCCTCACCGACAAGGAAAAAGTACATATCCTTAGTTTGCTCTATTTTTTATACCCCAATTAATATATTCCTCCTTTTAGGCAGTCTCTTTTCTATAAGTCCAATCATCACTGTCTTATGGTAGCTTGGTCCTCCTGGCTGGGTGGGTCCATTGTGTCATTCAAAGGTTGTTCCCACCTCTGGGCTGTGGTTGACTTTGGATAACTTTTTGAATTTCTTTTCCTCAAAATGACCTCAGAGAAAGCCAGCCCTGTGATCTGGTTCAAACTGCTTCCTACGTCCTCTGGAAAGGGGGGGGGGGGGGATGAAAGGGGGTAGAAGGTCATCCTGTAGGAGAGAGACTTGGAAGCAGTAACAGTGATCTGAATTCATATTCATTTAGTTACATCGTGATAATTCTTAAAACAATACTATAATCACGTTCTCAAAATGTCGCTCTAGCACACTAGTTTGATTACATTTAGAATGATTATATTAGCAGTATAGGAATATAAAAGGCATACACACAATTAATTGTAAAACCTTCATTAATTCTTTCCACATGACCTCTCTAGTTTCCCTAGAGATTGACCTCTGCTGGATTTTCTGTGTATGACCTCTGGCTCGTTCCTGACCTAAGGCCCTTACTTACTGGAAGATGGATCGGGGAACCCTCCGACGAATGAGGGTTCCCTGATCCATCGTCCCATCTGCGGGAACATGCGACTTCACGCGACGATACACAACGAGCGCCAATGAGAGTTCAAATGATTGCAGCACTTTGCGTGGGTTTCATCGGGGGTCTTCAGATCTGCCGTGATGGTCGTTTTTGCTGTGCGTCGCAAAATGTTGTACGTTTAACCACTTCACCCCAAAGCGGTTTTTACCCTAATGGACAAGAGCGATTTTCACCTTTCAGCGCTCATCCCTTTCATTTGCCAATAGCTTAATCACTACTAATCACAATGAAATGATGATAAGGTGATAAGGGGGGTGTCTGAGGGCGATCTGAGGGTGTGGACGGGTGATTGGGTGCCCGCAAGGGTCAGATGAGGGTCTGATCTGATGGATATGATGGGTAGCACTGACGGGGTGATTGATGGGTGATCAGAGGGGAGAACATATGTAAATAATGCACTGGGGAGGTGATAAGGGGGGTGTCTGAGGGCGCTCTGAGGGTTTGGGTGCCCGCAAGGGGCAGATTAGGGTCTGATCTGATGGGTATCAGTAACGGGGTGATGGGATGATTGATAGGTAATCAGGTTGTGATTAGAGGGGAGAATAGATGCAAGCAATGCACTATGGAGGTGATCAGGGGGGGTCTGAGGTCAGTCTGAGGGTGTGGACGGGTGATTGGGTGCCCGCAAGGGGCAGATGAGGGTCTGATCTGATGGGTATGATGGGTAGCACTGACAGGGGGTGATTGATGGGTGATCAGAGGGGAGAACATATGTAAATAATGCACTGGGGAGGTGATAAGGGGGGTGTCTGAGGGCGATCTGAGGGTGTGGGCGGGTGTTTGGGTGCCCGCAAGGGGCAGATTAGGGTCTGATCTGATGGGTATTAGGGACAGATGGTGACAGGGGGTGACTGGGTGACTGATAGGTAATCAGGGTGTGATTAGAGGGGAGAATAGATGCAAGCAATGCCCTGGCGAGGTGATCAGGGGGGGTCTGAGGGTGTGGGCGGGTAATTGGGTGCCCGCAAGGGGCAGATTAGGGTCTGATCTGGTGGGTAGCAGTGACGGGGTGATTGATGGGTGATCAGTGGGTGATTAGAGGGGAGAACAGATGTAAACAATGCACTTGGGATGTGATCTGAGGGCGGGTCTGCGGGCGATCTTAGGGTGTGGGCGGGTGATCAGGTGCCCACAAGGGGCAGGTTAGGGTCTGATCTGATGGGTGGCAGTAACAGGTGGTTACGGGGGTGATTGACAGGTGATCAGTGGGTGATTACAGGGGAGAATAGATGTATACAGTACACAGGGGGGGGAGGGGGTCTGGGGAGGATCTGAGGGGGGGTGTGAGGGGGGGTGATCAGAAGCCCCAGGGGGCAGTTTAGGACCTAATCTAAATAATAGCGTTGACAGATAGTGACGGGGTGATTGATGGGTGATTAGAGGAGTGATTGGGTGCAAACAGTGATCTGAGGGGGTGATCGGAGGGGGGTCTGAGGGGTGCTGTAGGCAATCAGGGGGCAGGGGGGGCAGGATCAGTGTGTGTGTGTGTGTGTGTGTTACTACATTCACAGCTGCAACCTCCCTTGGTGGTCCCTCGATCACTGGGACCACCAGGGCAGGAGGCAGCCTGTATAATACGCTTTGTATACATTACAAAGCGTATTATACGCTTTGTATGCGGCAGATCGGGGGTTAACAACCCGCCGGCGATGCTAATTGGCCGGCGGGTTGACGCTGTGGGTGGGCGGAGCCTAATGCCGGCTAATTAGTCCGCAAGGTGCTGCCGCCGATCGGCGTTAGGCGGTCCTGGGGGTGCCACTTTGCCAACGCCCATAGGTAGTGGGCGGTCGGCAAGTGGTTACAGGGAAAAACAAGGAAAAAATGAAAAAAATACACTTTTTCTCCACTTTTATCCCCTATAGTTTTAATATAAACACTGCTACTGTGCATAAAACACACACATTTTATCTGCCTATTTGTTCTGGTTATCACAAGATTTTAATTATGTCCCTAGTACAAAGTATGGTGACAATATAGTATTTGGAAATAAAGATGTATTTTTTCTTTGGTGTTTTTTTTTTTTTTCGTTATTGTCACATGCACATGCATGGGAATGCACGCGCACAGCGGCAGCAGCACTGTCTGACTTATAAAAATGTCCTGGAGCCATTAAGAGGCTCTAGCAGGACGTTTTTATAAGTCAGCTTATCATTGAGTGGTTAAAGACACACACCTACCCATGTTGTGAAATCGTGGAAAAGATCACACGCCGCCCAAAAGATCACTGGACGCAGGAAATTGCTTTAAAAATCGTACATAGCTTTAGCATTTATTTAACCGTTGGATTAGTAAATCGTCTGAGCTCCTGTTTATGGACTTTGTCTCCAATCCTGGACTATATTAGCTGGGTTTTTGGGTGTTTCATTGTTTACCTCCGCCTCAGATCCAATATTTTGCACAAATAAGCCCTGGGGGCACCCAAAATCGGGTAGACTTAATCGGTCTCCTGTACAAGCAGGGGCGTGGCTATAGGTGAAGATTGTGGTGGAGATTGGGGTATTGGGTCTGAAAGGTAACTGGCAATCACCTGGATACCTCATGCTAGGTACACACGATACAATTTTCAATCTATTTTGTTGTCCAACATGTCCGATCTGAATTTCGATTGATTTTCTGATCGATTCACATAAAAGCGAATGGAAATCAATCGGAAAATCGTTTGAAATGCAGATCGGACTTGTTGGAAAAATCGATCTGGCAGGTAAATCTGCCAGAAAATTGTATCGTGTGTACCTACCATTGCAGTGGGTTAAGTTACCAAAGGGTCTTATCTATTTGCCATAAATAACTCACAGTAATTACACGGGATCTTGCAAGAATTGTATCTGGGTGACACTTCAATTTTCAAACAAAAATCTCTCCTTCTGACGATCAATGTTTGCAAACTGTGTGTTCTAACTAGTGGTGCTCCTTAGGACTCTGTAATTACGGCAGGTACAAAATTGTAGTTGGCATTTCGTAATCAAACAAATGGAATTGCGGTTACCGATTAAGTGTATTCAAATTTGTAATGTTGTTTACGATCCACTATTTCAGGTACTTTGAGTATCTATGGAAATGCAATTTTGGACCAATGACAGTGTCCCTAGGATGTCCTTAGCAGCCAATATGAATGAGCTGAGCTTTGGCCCACCCCTCCCTATATAAGGTGGACACACTTTTTGAATAGTTCCTCGCTAGGTTAATCAGTGCTGTGAGGGGTTGTGTCAGAATGATCCAGTGCTGCTGTGCTTTGCAAGTGCAATTCAGTTGTTCAACTTGAGCGATGTCTGCCAGGGGAAAAAGCAGGAGGGGCAGTGTTGTTGCTGACTCCCTGGGTGGTCCATCGCCAGCCAGTGGGCGCTCGTGTATGGTGGAGGAAGCTGAAAGGAGCAAGGCATTGCATTGCATTGCATCATTTTTTGCCCCCCAGGGTGGTCTTCCCATTTAGTTGAGTCATGTCGAGGCAGTTGTGGAGCAGGGCAGTTCCACACGATCCTCTGCCATGACTACTACTCCTGCCAGCATCAGGCGACCCCAAGTGATGACTACTCCAACGGTCCCCAGCTCCCTGGGAAAAAGCCTGTTGGTTTTTAGCCCAGCCTCAGGGAGTTTGTTGCGGGTAGCTTTGGAGCAAGCAGGGGTTTTCCTGGGGCTTGGTGGGCAGGATCTGCAGGTTGGAGATGTGCAGTAGGAGGAGGTGCTCATTGTACATTTTCCTCGGGCTTGGTGAGCAGGATCTGCAGGGTGGGGATGTGCAACAGGAGGAGGTGCTCATTGCACATTTTCCTTTTGTGAGGAAGGGGAGGGGCAGATGTTGGAGATTAAGAGGTCTTGGGGTAAGAGGAGGAATTAACTAATGAGTGCAAGGACTCAGGCAGAGGAACAAACATGGCAGAGGGTGGGGTTGGGCAGCATGCTGGGCAAGGGCCACCAGTGGGTGTGGAAGCCAGCAGCTGCAGCCTGCTGCTGAAACCACCACCCACCCTCCAACCAGAGTGACCGTTGCACCCCTTTCAAGCCGTAAGGTTATGTTCACCGCAACTGTGTATCAGTTTTTTCCAGCAGTCTGCCGTAGATCCTTTATCGCCATCTGTAAGACATGCTGTGACCTTTTGTGGAGAGGGAAAGATCCTGCAAATCTGGTAACTGGAGGCCTATATTCCCACGTGAGGCTTCCAGTCCCACTTGAAGATCCACCACTGGAACGAGCATAAGCTGTGCAAGAAGGTGCAGCAGGGTGATGGCAGCAGTCCTCAGTTGCCTCCACAGCTTCCCATTTAGTTCAGCACCAGACCTAAAGACAAGATGAGAAAAGCCTGTTCCATATGTCCCAACATTAAAATAGGTATCCATATTGGGCTCCTTCACTTAAAGCGGAATATAACCCTGCATTTCAACTTTGCTCTAAAACATTATTTACAGCATATTATATGCAACCAGCATTTTTTTTACTAGACCAGCATTGGAAGGGTTACACACAGAGCTTTAAAGTTCCATGGAGAGAACTGCAGACGCATCCGAAGTTTAGATAGATACATTTAAGCAAAACAAAATGTAACAACTGTGGAATGTGACTCACTCTCTCTGACTGTGCAGGAGTTGGAGGACAGCCAAAGAGTGTGTAACATTCCTCACTTGTTACATTTTGTTTTGCTTAAATGTATCTATCTAATCTTCGGATGCGTCTGCAGTTCTCTCCACGAACTTTAAAGCTTTGTGTGTAACCCTTCCAATGCTTGTCTAGTAAAAAAAAAAAATGCTGGTTGCATATAATATGCTGTAAATAATGTTTTAGAGCAAAGTTGAAATGCAGGGTTATATTCCGCTTTAAGTTTTCTCCTTTCCTATCATATATATATATATCTATATATCTATCTATATATATATATCTATATATATATATATATATATATATATATATATATATATATATATATATATATATATATATATATATATATATATTAAGATTAACACCCAGTTATCAACCAGTGCAATATAATTTTACAACCGGCGTGGCTATCAAGTACCATACACAGAGCTGGGACAAGGTCCTCCAGCACCCAAGGCTGAGACACCAAAGTGCGCCCGCCCCCCCCCCCCCATCCTTCCCACCTCAGCAGCCACACACTGATTGCTATTAGACAGAGGTGCACCAGGGCCCCCAACACCTAAATCTCTAGTTATGTGCCTTGCAGTCACTGCCATGTATCCCCTTTTCTTATTTCTCTCTGATTCAAACACAATAGGGGAATGATAGCTGAGTGAATTGTGCGCCCCCTCCTACAATGCGCCCTGAGGCTGAAGCCTCTCTCGCCTCTGCCTCGGCCCGGCCCTGATCATACACACCATATGTTGTCAACAGCTTTGCATTTTCACTCCCTTTCAGAAGATTAAACCACTGTGTGATCAATTAAGGAAACCTCTAAGGCTCCTGATGTCCCTTTAGCTTCTCCCTTTAACCCTTTCTACTCCACATGGTAGAGTTTGGCAGAGTAGAATGCTAAGCAAGTATAATTACCAGCTCTTGTGAGCAACCAGTACTTAACAACTTTTCTTGATACTCCCTAGTGCATGAAAGTAAGGTGCGAACTCTGTAGCTGTAGCACTGCTTTACATTGTACAGCATGCCTTCCTGCTGAACTCTCCATGGGGAACTGGGCAAAGCCAGAGCACATTTGAAGAGGTATATGCAGGGGCTAGGGGACATCTGGAGCTGCTGGACAGGTAATAGGGTTTAAACTTTAAGGCCTCTTTCACAGTGCGACGTTAAAGTCGCATGTTAGAAAATGTTTTAACGTGGACTAACGCACAGCAGTATTAAGTCTGTGCAACATTCACAGTGCACACATTGCGTTGTGTGTAACGTGTAGCAATATTTAGAGAGTGCTGCATGCTGTGCGTTTAGCAATAAATCTGATGCATTGTGTGTGTTGCACATGCTCAGTAATGTTTTTTTTTTAATGTAACGCATGCGCCGTTTTCGTTCCATCACTGTGCGTCGAAAACGGCGCACCAAACGCAGGGCTAAAGAATGTACTATAACGTCCAAGTTCTAGTCTTTCAATGTGTTGCATTAGGGGCACATTATGCGACTTTAACGTCGCATCAAACGCAACGTCCCACTGTGAAAGAGGCCTAATAGAAGAACACAGAATGGGCTTTAGATTTAAGAGAAGGGCATATAATGGACTAAAAATGTAATCGGGAACATGCAGATCAATAGAGCTCACTACAGATAAAATGAAAATTGTCAACTTAACCGCTTCCGGACCAGCGCGGTTGTAATCTATGTCCTGCTTGTGGCAGCGTGGCTCTGACAGGACACAGATTTCAACAATCGTTGCCACGCAGTCCCTCCAATCTGTCCCCGCCGTAACCCACTCGTCCTGCCGTCAGTATGACGGCAGATCTTTGTGAGCCAGTCAGGAGCCGATTTCATTGGTTCCTGAAACCCCCCGCCCCCGTCATCACTGTAAGCCAATCCCATTGCTTTACATTGATGGACGGGGTCAGGAGCCAATGAAAGCGGCTCCTGACCGGCACACAGAACTCTGCCGTCATTGAGAACAGAGCAAGTGGGCTTCCACACTCTTGGTACCCAATACATTTTGATAAAATGCTATCAAGAGTGATTCTGAAACTTGCTGTCTGTATAGCTCTAACAAAGCAGTTATGTGGATGGTTGAAAAGCGCATTGAGTGTTTCTGTATCTCCAGAGGGCCACAAAACATCCAGTGGTCAAAATATCTTGGATGTATTACTATATATTATCAAATATTATCCTGGTCATTGAATACATTTACGGAAAGCATTTTTCCCAGGCGTGTTACAGTTCTAATTTTATTCAATAAGTGTTATAATATGTGTAGTTAAACATTTCCTGAAGTTACTTCATACGTCCTTCTCTTCAACAGTCTGAAACTCTTCTGCAGCATCAATCAAATCCATGCCATGTCAATAAAGCCAGGAAAACCCCACTTGATCTGGCCTGTGAATTTGGAAGAGTAAAGGTAAGACGGTGGTATGGCAACATATCTGTTCACATTGTTTATATTTTGTTGTGAATTATAGATAAGAATTTAGACCATTTTTTCCTTTTACAGTCATTTTTTGCTGATTTCACAATGCGGGCTATAACATTTGTTGATTTATGTGCTTTCAACCACTGAATAAGCTTTGCCTATCTCATGGTACATTAATTATTTTTAAAATTATTTTCTTCTTATATTTATTCCTTTTTTGATTGTTTCACTAGGTGGTGCAGCTGCTGCTCAACAGTCACCTGTGTGTCTCTCTTTTGGAAGGGACCACTAAAGATCCAACCGATCCCAATTTCACCACGCCTTTACATTTGGCAGCCAAGAATGGACATCGAGAGGTCATCAGGTGGGAGAGAGTCAGTTCTGGGTGATGTTCAGATAAAACAGTACCACACTGTGCATAAATGAAATATGGATGCCAGGGAAAATTGGGTGCAGGGAAATTGCTGAAAGTA
Source organism: Hyperolius riggenbachi (assembly GCF_040937935.1). Taxonomy (NCBI): domain Eukaryota; kingdom Metazoa; phylum Chordata; class Amphibia; order Anura; family Hyperoliidae; genus Hyperolius; species Hyperolius riggenbachi. The sequence goes on along the minus strand of NC_090657.1, from coordinate 112,142,055 downwards.
GAATATTGGTACATTTACTGATATTGTGTTTACAGTGTTAATTTTCAATAGTCAAATCTCAATAAATTGTACCGATATTTTACTAAACCTAACCCTACTCTCACACAGAACACTGCTCCTGATGCTTAACCCGTAACCACCCACCCCTACACAAAACACATTCCTGACGTCTAACCCTTAACCCCCCAGTGAAAAAACACCCAAGAAACACACACACTCACCCCTACCTACACACACACACACACCCCTAACACACACACACAATACTGGCTGTCCAGGAGGTGCATACGTCCAATTTGTCTGATACCCCATACCATCAGAATAGTACCGGTATTTGTCTACAACATCAAGGAGTAAAATTGATGCAACCCGCTTTAAATTAACCCGAACATCCTTTTTCCCCCAACCCTAGCCTTAAAGGAAACCTGCAATGGCAGCAATATGGAGGCTGTGCTTTTTATTCCCTTTTAAAGGAAATGCCAGTTATCAAACTATCCTATAAATGTTTTGCTTCTGTAGTTTAAATCAAATACCTGGAACAATAATTTTATTAACGGAGCCAGAAATTAGGCTCGTTTCACACTATCAATGTAAGCTGGTGCCTTCCTGTCACAACAGAATCACTGAGAGCTAAGAAAAGAAGGGATTTCTATGACATTCACATAGGCGTATGTGTTGAATGCATTTACGTACTGTTCTTGGTCATTTTCTACTGTGCTGGCATCATAGTTGAACGCACTTTTTTTTTTTTTTTATGTTCCCTTTGATTCACCCCTTGCTATAGTGTAAACCTAGTTTGAATAACATGGCTCGGACCACACTGGGGCCAGATCACAAATTGCCAGTCATAGTGGACAGTGCAAGATCCGCTCTGGTTGTACATTGGGTTATGTTTATGATCCAGAGCAGATGCATTTCATGTGAGATGCATCCACTTATCTGGAAAAAGGTATAGGGCGGGACTTAATGCTGCGGTAAGCAGATCGGAGCAAAGGGTCTGTTACAGTGAACCCGCGGTGAGAGTGATATGGAAGCTGCCATATTTGTGTTTCATTTTAAACAATACCAGTTGCCTGGAAGCCCTGCTGATCTATTTGGCTGCATTAGGGCCATATGCAATTCACTTTTTCTCCTGAGTTTTCTCCTGGGTGTTATTTTCACAACTTCTCATAAAATGCCTTTAAAAGCAACCAGCAAGGAAGAAAATGTTCAAAATAAATTTAATAGTACTTTTTTATCGAGTTTTGGGTATTTTTTCAATTGTAAAATGCTGAAAATTTAGTTTAAAGTGAAGATAAAAATTATCTCCTAGTAGATAACTCAGGTGAAACATTTAATTGCATATGGGCCTAGTGTCTAAAGTGCACCAGAAACAAGCATGCAGCTAAATCATATTGTCAGAAACACCTTATCTGCATATGCTTGTTCAGGGTCTATGGCTGAAAGTATTAGAGACAGATGATCAGCAGGACAGCCAAGCAACTGGTATTGCTTAAATAAATATGGCGGCCCCCATATAAAGTGTCAAATGAAAAACGGTTCCTATACTTAACCACTTCCTGCAAAAAGGACTTTATAAACTTCCTGTTTGTGCACCTTTAGTGCGAATACGATGTTTATTAGTCTTGCTCTTGCGCTAAAGTGTACACTCTTACACTCGCATGCCCATTTGACTCCTTTAGGCCATGGCATGAAGAAATTAACATAGGATTTGTTTCTCCGCTGAGTACATTGCATTTTTCCCTAAAGTGTGGACTGAGTCTAACATCTTGGTTGCATGCTCATTCTATATAATAATGTCAGAAGGTATTAAATGCAAATAGATGTTCTAACTAGGCAAACTGAATATTCAGATAGGACTTAAGATGAGTGTCCTTATCTTTCACAACTACAGGTTTCTTTTAACTTTATGGAGCCTATTTACAAAGAATGAATTTTTTATTTTTTTTTACAAGATCTTCAATTCTTTAAATCTCCATTTTTCCACAGCTTTATCCCCTTAGGGCCTGTTCAGACTATATGCGTTCCTAGCCGTTTTCAGGGAACGCGTACTGGTACCAAAAACGCATAGAAACGGCTCGTAATGCTTTTTAATGGGGTAGTTCACATGTATGCGTATGAGACGCATACGTTTCTCATCCGCATTGCTGCACGCAGTTCTGTGCGATACGCATAGAAACGGACGCAATGAAAGTCTATGGACGCGTATCAAAAACGCGTACTATTGCGTTTTTAGCGTCCGTTTTCCTCTGCGGTTCCCATAATTCTTTTTTTTCCCCTGGGTCACGTGTTTGTGCAAAACGCAATAGAAAACGCATTCAAACGCAAGAAAAACGCATGCGTTTTTCTACTTGCGTTTCTTTGAATTTATACGCGTTCTACAAACGCAGCAAGTATGAACATAGTGTATAGTTTTAAAAGGCCCAAACTGTGTTTTGTTCCCTGTAGATAAGCCTAAAAATAATGCTTATTTGTTGGAGCTTTGTAAATACAATAAATAAATAAATTAATGCTCAGTGGTGTGTCTAGAGGGGTGCAGGCATGGCTTGTGCCCCTGCCACTGCTGCCTCCCTATATGTTGCTTTTTCTGCCTCTTCGGGGGGTACTGTGTAACGTCTCCTCTCTTCGGTCTCTACTGGTCTGAGGTCTGAGGGATGGTGGAGGCAGCAGATATGTGCTGGATATTTCATCATATTGTCTGTGGGCAGATTTAAGAGTGCACTTAATTGTAGCTTCTTTTATGCACCTTGATCTCATTGCCCCTTTGCTTTCGCTATTTTCTTTTATACGCAGCGGTTCTTAGCAATAGATTCAGTAGTCATTCAGTAGCAGTAGACTAATAGGCATTAAATGGAATGTATACCTCTCTGGATTGGGTGTTTTTGTATAAATTATATTCAGCTGTTTGGTGACACTTCCTTAAAGGGAACCTACACCGAATTAAAAAAAAAAAGTTTCACTTACCTGGGGCTTCTTCCAACCCCCTGCAGCCGTCCTGTGCCCACACCATTACTCACCGATTCTCCGGACCCCCTGCTGCCACTTACTTTTGTTCTTGCCAACTGACGAGTTGATGGCCACTGTGCCTGCGCAGCCCTGGCCTCGATCACACTCCTGTTATGTGCATTCGCATGACGCTCCCAGCATCGGAAGCATGATTGAGGACGCGCGAGCCCAGGTCTGCTCAGGTACAGTGGCCATCCACATGGTTGAATCGGCAAGAACAAAACTTAGTGGCAGCGGGGAACTGGAATCTTGATCTGTGATGGCGTGGGCACAGGGCAGCTGCAGGGAGCTGGTAGTAGCCACAGGTATTTTTATTTATATATTTTTTATTCAATTTTGGTTACCATTAAAGCTAATTATACACTTTCCACCCAATGTTCCAAAACAATCGATTCATTTCTGAAAAGAATTGGTTCAGAAGTAATTGATTCCTACTATACACCACACATCAATTTCCAATAGATTCTAGCAGAGAACCTATTGCACATCAATTGAACTGCAGAGTTGCAAAACAATAGGTCATTGATCTGCCAATTCTCTTGCCCCACCCCTGATTGTTTTAAAGTTTCCATCCTGACAGATCTATACTTTAAGATCGATTTCCAGCAGATGAATCGAATCTGCAAGGAATCAAATGAGAAAATCAATGTGTATGGGCACCTTAATTATACTTGTTATCAGAATGGCTTATTTAAGTGGTGTAAATAGTTCCCAGGAACAGTTAAATAATCTACTGTCTGACAACTTCTCTACAGGCTACTCCTTCAAGCTGGTATTGAGATTAACAAGGTGACAAAGATGGGCACTGCTTTACATGAAGCTTCACTTTGTGGAAAAACAGAAGTTGTAAAGATGCTAATTGAGGTAAGAAGAATAAACTGTGGACATTGTCCTCTGCAATTTCACCTGTTTATTAGAACCCAGAGAGCCAACCTTGTTCTTTAGAAATAATCCAGCTTTTTTCTTTTCATAGAACGGGATAGATGTAAATATACGGAACACGTACAATCAGACTGCACTGGATATTGTCAATCAGTTCACTACCACCCATGCCAGTACAGACATCAAACAACTCCTCAGAGGTACATAAGTATAGCGTTAATTGGTTTGTATGGCTATATTATTGTTTTGAACTTTTAATGGACCATTAAGTCCTTTTATAATTTTTTCTAAAGGGTGTTGTTGACAAAAGTCAGAATATTATAACATCGCAATAACGGTTTTCCCCTCATTATCAAAGTTAATAAAGGGGAAAAAAAAAAAACAGCCATTTACCAGGAGCAAAATCAAGTGTAGTATTGTAATAAACAATGGGACCAATCCAATTAACTTTTTCTTGTAAGTTTTCTCCTAGGTGATCATTTTTCATCTTCTGTTTAAAAAAGCGTTTGCACTCTGCAATTGAAAAAGTAGGTGAAAAAGTACTGTTAAAAATTATTCTGAGTATTTTCTTGCTTGATGTTGGTTTCAAAGGCATTTTATTTATGATGTGAAAATATCACCTAGGATAAACCTTGGGAGAAAAAGTGAATTGGATTGGGTCCAATATGAGCATAAACCACTTAAAAATTGGATACTTACAAATCTTGGTTGCTTAAAGGGAACCTAAACTGAGAAGGATATAGATTTTTCCTTTTAAAATAATACCAGTTGCCTGACTCTCCTGCTGACCCTGTGTTTCTAATACTTTTAGCCACAGCCCCCCAACAAGCATGCAGATCAGGTGCTGTGACTGAAGTCAGACTGGATTAGCTGCATGCTTGTTTCAGGTGTGCGATTCAGCCGCTACTGCATTCAAAGAGATCAGGACTGTCAGGAAACTGGTATTGTTTAAAGAGACACTGAAGCGAGAATAAATCTCGCTTCAGTGCTAATATTCAGCAGGGGCATGTGTGCCCCTGCTAAAACGCCGCTATCCCGCGGCTGAACAGGGGTCCCTTCACCCCCAAACCCCCCTCTGCAAAATCAACGACCAACTTGGTCGTAGATTTTGCTGCTCTTCAGGCAGGGCTAATGGCTGCAGCCCTGCCTCTCAGCGCACTTATCAGCGGCGCATCGCCGCCTCTCCCCCGCCCAGCGAAGGAAGACTGAGAGGGGCGGGGGAGAGACGGAGAAACACGCTGACAGACGCGCGTGAGGCAGGGCTTTGGCGGTTAGCCCTGCCTTAATCCGGAAGAGAGGATGCGCTGCTAGGAGGGGATTTCGGGAGTTAAGGGACCCCCGTTTAGCCGCAGGATAGCGGCATTTTAGCAGGGGCACACATGTGCCCCTGCTGAATATAAGCACTGAAGCGAGATTTATTCTCGCTTCAGTGTCTCTTTAAAAGGAAACATCTATATCCCTCTCAGTTTAGGTTCCCTTTAAAGTAAACCAGAGATGAGAAAAAAAAAGTTTCATACATACCTGGGGCTTCCTTCAGCCCCATGCGCACGGATCGCTGCCACGCTGCCGTCCTCCGCTGCCTGCAGCTCCGGTATCGGGTGCTGTTAGTTCTGCAAGCCATGACCAGTCTGCTTAAGAGAAGTGCATCCTCTACGTATTTTTCCGGTGGCGGAGAAATATCCCTTCTCCTCCTCCTGTTTATCAACAGATCACGGTCGAGACAGGCCGAACGTATCCCTCTGGTCACCACTTATTCTACTTGATCCAAACAAATTGAGACAATTGTTTAGAAACATTGTTGAAACAAGGATTTCCTCATATCAAGGAGTTTCAGGACTTTCCACTTATGTCTTAACCTCCTTACCGGTATGTCCGAACCTGTCCCCATGAGTCCCCCAGTATAATTTTAACTTATTCCATGGCTGTAATAGCTTCAGCTAGCACTAGGCTAGCTAGTAGTGGTGGCTGGCATACCCCCACCCCGCTAAATACATAACCCCCCCCCACCCCCCCTCCGGATCCAGTGATCGTGCAGCCTCCCTGCACATCTCCGATCCTCTCTATGGGGAGGATCGGGTCTGCTCATGACGTCATGTTCGATCCTCCCCATAGAGAAGAGTGGAGCTGTCCGGGGAGGCTGCGTCGATCACGTTGTCCAGACTGGGTAATGTATTTAGCGGGCGATCGGGGGGCTCAACAGTAATCAGGGGGATGCCGGCCACCACTACTAGCTAGCCTAGTGCTAGCTGAAGCTAATACAGCCATGGAATAAGTTAAAATTGTATTGGGGGACTCTCGGCTGCAAAACCTCCTGAGCGGCGTAACGCTCAGGAGGTTAAAAAGAACCCGAGGTGGGTTTTAAGAATCCTTTTCGCACACAGAGGCTTGTTCTGCATATAATCACCAGCCTCTGTTAATATACTGTCTTCCCTCAGGCCTCCCCTGTGCTCTTCTGTCCCCCAAAAAATCAAACCGCCACGCTAGTGACACGCAGAGTGTCACTAGCAGGCTGTTTACATGCAGGCTGTCACTCTCTGCCGCTCCCTCGCCTCTTCTATAGCGCTGCTCCCCCACCTGCGTCCCTTCCCTCCAATCAGCTTACAGAGACGGAGAGGGAAGGGACGCAGGCGGGGAACGGCGCTATAGAGGAGGCGGGGGAGCGGCGGAGATTGACAGTCTGCATGTAAACAGCCTGCTAGCGACACGCTGCATGTCGCTAGCAGGGCGGTTTGATTTATGGAGACGACAGGGGGGCCTGGGGGGGGGGGGAACAGTATAGTAACAGAGGCTGGCCATTATATGCAGAAACAGCCTCTGTGTGCTAATAGGATTCTTAAAACCCACCTCGGGTTCTCTTTAAGCCTCATCTACACGGTACAATTTTCCATCAGATAGACGGATCTATTAGATAGATCTAATAAGAAATTGCATCGTGTGTAGATGTCCAAATTGTTTCAGATTGATTTTGCGATAGATTTTGCTTTGATAAGTACCCAAAATCGATTGCAAAATTAATGCAGTCCGATTGGACCAGTTGGAAATTATCTAATAGATCTGTCTAATCCGATCTGATGGAAAATTGTACCGTGTAAATGAGGCTTTATAGACTGGCACCTACAATTGGTGACAGTTTGGTGAAAGCTGATATAGGTTCACGTGTAAAACAATTTAAGACTCAGGGAAAAGGGACTTTTCACATGTGTAATTCTATAGTTAAGGGGTGTATGTATTTAAACATCCTACTACTGGTCAAAAGTTTCCGATCATTAGATATTACACAGGTGACTCTACATTTATTGTGTGTTTGCTTCACTGCCCATGCGGCTTGATTTATGTTGGGATGACTACACAGGCGTTAAAAGATTGCATCTCCTCACATAAATCGAGTACTAGTGAACAGGCTGTTGCTAGCCATTTTGCTTCTCATTGCCATAATGTCAGCCAGTTGAGGGTCCAAGTCATTGACTATCCTGAGATAGATTCGCAAGTAGCATATTAGAAGGGATCTTAATTGGGAGGGCTTCGGTCTTATCTTTTTTTATTTGAAATCCTGAGATAGATTCGTAAGTAGTTATAGTAGAGTGAAGAGCTGGCATGGGCGTTATTGGGAAAGTAGTATGTCCTCCACGAATAGAGAAATTTTATGTTCAAGGCTGCCCTGTTACACCCCAAGAATATCTTTGAGTTGAGTCTTATTGTGCAAGCTAGGGGTTCTATGCTGATGGCGAAAAGGAGAGGGGATAAGGGGCAGCCCCTGTCTGATAAGGACTAGAGGTGGGCAAAGGGGAGCTTGACTGTGGAAGAAGGGGAAGAGTATACACATTTATTAAGGTGATAAATGGTCCTTCCAAATCCTGGTGTTTCAGTATTTGGAAGAGGAAGGGCCAAGAGAGGCGGTCCAAGGCCTTCTCTGCGTCCAAGCTCAGGAGCAGAGAAGGCCTTCCAACCCTGTTCATCAAATAAAGGAGGTTTATTGCCTTCCTGGTGTTATCTCCCACTTGGCAGCCCTGAATAAAACCTACTTGGTCATTATTGATTAGTGAGGTGAGGATTGGATTAAAGCGATTAGCAAAAGTTTTAGTTATGATTTTTAAGTCTGAATTTAGAAGAGACATTGGCCTATAGCTTTGATGTAGTTAGGGATCCTTGCCTTCTTAGGGGTTAACTGTAAGAAGGGAGACTAATATTGTAGAACTGGGCATTTTACCTTGCATAATTTTAGAGGCTAGGGTGGATAAATGGGGCAGCAAGACAGCCTGACATTTTTATAGTATGAATAGGACAGACCATACGGTCCTGGAGATTTAGAGGATGGGAGGTGTTTAACCTCCTGAGCGTTACGCCGCTCAGGAGGTTTTGTTACTTTTTGCCCAGAAAGTAAGTCTCAAATGACTGTAAACCATTGAGCTAGCACTAGACTAGCTAGTAAAGGTGTTGGGCACCCCCCGATCCCCGTCGCCGACGTCATGTGCAAACCCGATTCTCCCCATAGAGAGACCGGAGCTGTGCAGGGAGGCTGTGCGATCACTGGATCTGGGGGGGGGGGGGTAATGTATAAACGGGGGGGGTCGGGGGGGGGGCACTTGTACTAGCTAGCCTAGGGCTAGCTAAATGGTTTACAGTCATTTGAGTCTATTATTTTATTATAGTGGACTCCTGGGGCCACAGAGCGGTATGCCCGACACAGTGTCGGGCATACCGCTAAGGAGGTTAAGGACCTCTGCAAGTTCTGAAGTAGTGACGAGAGAGTTAAGTGGTTTACGTTGCAGATTAGTGAGTTGGGGTAGACCTAAGGGGGCTAAAAAGGTATCAACTGAGGATAGAAAACAGGCTTAATCTTTATGGCCTGGCAGGTTGTATAGTTGTTCCTCATTTTTCTTTTCTATATTATTAAAATGTTCCCCTGTCAAAAAAGATACGTGGGGAGGACAAAAAGGTCCTTACAGAGGAGGATTGGGGAACATTTTAATAATATATAGAAAAGAAAAATGAGGGACATCCGTTGTCTAAGCACTATAAAGAGAAGCATAGGGGCCTTTTAAAGGGGACTATCTTTTATGGTCTGGAAATTATCCATCTGGGCAAAAGGGGCGGTGACTATATAGGCAAGATGTCACAAAATGAGTCTAAGTGGATTTATCAGTTGGACACATTGGCACCTAAAGGCCTTAATAGCGAAATGGAGTTTTTTGCTTTTTTTTAAGTAATTTTAAAAACTAATTTTACGTAATTCTTTATGGGAAGCTGATTGATTGAGTAATTGATGTGGTAGGGATAAACCTCGCTTGATAAGTGGGGCGAGATGAATGTGTATTGTGCATTATATCCATCAGTATTAAAATTGAAGAACTATTGGAGTATGGGACTTTAAGAAGGAAGGATCCAATTGTGAATTTGCATATGGGCGGAGTAAAATGGCGGAGTAAAATGGTGACCCTGGACTATAAAGATAGGAGAACGGAACGGGCCTCCTGTGCATTACCAATCCCTCCTGATGAGGGCCAACGCTATTGGCTGAAACGCGTAGAGGTTGTTTCAATGTTACTAGTATCTGCTGAGAAGCTCTGGATCGAGTAGGCTGTGTAAGCGCGCAGCAGCCGCCTGTAAACAAAGGTCCAGAAGCTGTGTGGTGACGTCACCTAATTTGATACGCTAGCCGGATGAGCTGATCGGAAGTGCGGCGAGCGAGGGACTGAGCCTTTCAGACGGAACCTACGTATGCCGCCGGAAGAAGCCAGAGACGCTGAGAGTGGCAGCGGGCAGATTGTTGCTAGAGAGGCATCCTGCACATAGGGAAGGTCAGAGCGGGGGGCCCCAGCTATATGACTATACTGCTATGAGAAGTGGCCGCTAATCACCTATATTGAGGGACACGTAAGTTTTTATGTGATGGAATTGTAACACAGACTAAGAGAACGTGGATCCTGAAGATAATAGTGCGGTATTTACTGTGAAAGGAACTTTAAGGAAACTATTTTGATTGGATCCAGGGACGAAAGGTCTATAGGGAATATTATCCATCCGCCAAAGCTCATCTGGTATGTCCGGGGTTATAGATTTAAACAGTTCAGTCATGTGTGTCACAATCTGATCTGGTTTGACCGCCATGGAGACTCCTTTGATTCTAAGGTTTTGTCTCCTCTCCCTGTTTTTGCTATCCTCTTGGGCAATGAGCATAATCTGATGCTCGTCCTCAATGTCTGCCTGTTTTTGGGCCAGTATGTCCACTTTTTATTCAAGTGCGTTTGTGCGATCTCCTAGCCGTGTAATGTCTGCCCTTAGTTCTTGCACCGCTGTCAGCATAAGCAAACAATCGTGCATAGAGCAATAGTGCCTTTCTAGAGTTGATTCTAGGAGTGAGGCAGTGCTTGTTGTGCTGTCTTGTGTGATCCTGGCCTGTGTTGCAGAGGAACATGCAGTGAGGTCCTGTGTGTCAGTGCCATCTTGAGACCCGGCGGGGCGACCAAGCGGTCCATTGTGCCTCTTGTTGCCGCTTGTCTGACAGCTGGTTTGGGTGGCATCAGCTGCAGGGGAGATTGGAGATTGGAGGATGTTCCCGTGCAAGCCGCATGACTAGTGCTGAGGAGAAGCGGAGAGCGGCTTAGCGAGAGGCGGAACGGGCTGGAGCTCTTGTCTCAAACTGCCATCTTGGTCGCGCCACGCATGTGCCTTCTATGTACGTATACGCGTACGCATTGATTGCTGCGTGGGTATTTTTTTTTTTTCATACATCATGCGTCTGAGGTTTTTGACTGTGGGCTATTCTTTTTTGACCATTGGTTGGCTTTTTCATGTTTACTTGATGGGGATTGGTGCTCCTGAGTAGGAGCAGTACCCCATCAGGTCCTCTTGCAAGTGAGAGTGTTTTTTAGAGGTAGACTATCATGGGGTTGGTTGGCAAAAGGGCGTCCTGGTCATTTTAATTGGCTCCCTAGTGAAGCAACCATAAGGCTGCTGTAAATGTTCATATTCAGAGGGCATCGTACTTGATAAAGAGAGGAGCTCCTCTCGAAATCTCGTTGTTGCCTGCCCTATTTGCTGTATCCTGCTTTATGCCTTAAATAAGAGCTTAAAGTGGACCTGAACTCTTGCACAGGACAGAAGGAAAACATAACAGAAATGCACCCTGAATGTATTTAGAGAGTTTAGCTTGTGTAATTCCCCCTCATTTGTGTCTAATCACTAGTTGTAATTTGATCTCCCCCCTGTGTCACATGACTGCCTGTGGCAGATAAGCAGATAAGCTCATTTGAAAGTACAGGCTGTAAACAATATGTCTGCTTCCATGAATCAGGAAGTAGAAACAGTGCAGATTTATTTTAGGATTTGTATCAGCTATAACAAAGAAATGTTTTTTGTTTAAAGGTTATTATGCTTCTGTTTATCTTTTAGTGCAGAGAGGAGTTCTGGGTTCAGGTCCACTTTAATACTAACTTGAAGACAGTGCTGGGTCCCTTCTCTTCGCATTGTCACTAAAGTTGCAAACAACTTCCTTATAGCAAAATCCAAAGGCAAATTCTCTGTACTAATACTCCTTGACCTATCCTCTGCCTTTGACACTGTTGACCATTCTCTGCTTCTCCAGACCCTCTCGTCACTGGAAATCAATGGCCTAGCACATTCCTGGATCCACTTACCTGTGTAGATGTTCCTTCACTGTCTCTTACTCCAATACTAACTTCTCTTCATGTCCACTGTCTGTTGGTGTACTGGTGTACCACAAGGCTCTGTCCTTGGACATTGTCTCGCCTCCATTTACACTCAAGGCCTAGGACAATTAGTAATCTTTTTTGGTTTTCATTATCATCTCTATGCTGATGACACCCAAATCTATTTCTCAGCCTATGACCTCTCTACACTAATTATCTCCAATCCCTGACTGTCTATCTGCTTTCTCCACATTCATGTCATCTCATTTCCTCAAAGGAACTTCTACCGGCCCCCTGCAGATGTCCTGTGCCCGCGCCAGGACAAAACTATTCTCGGGTCCCCTGCCACAGCTCACTTTTGCAGCTCCTTTGTAGGACACTCCTGGCAGTGGGAGCGAGGACACGTGCGACCAGGGCCGAACAGGCGCTGTGGCCGTCAACTTCTAAGTCGGCGGTAATGAAAGTGAGCCGCGGTAGGGGGCCGGTGGAACGTTTTTGTCCCGGCACGGGCACAGTATGTCTACAGGGGGCCGGTAGAAACCCCAGGTAAGTTAAACTCTATTTTTTTTTTAAAGACCTTGCAGGTGTCCTTTAAACTGAACATGAACAAAACTGAGACTGTGATATTTCCACCTTCTCTCTCTGCTTCCCCACCTATAGTGACTACCCATGTAAAAAATACCCTAATAACCTGATCTCCTAAAGCTCGTTGTCTGGGGTAACTCTGGACTCCACACTCTCATTTGGACCACATCTTTACTCATTAATTACCTTCTGCTACATTTCTAGAATGTGTCCCTTCCTTTCACAGAAGGCAACTATAATGCTTGTACGTGCTCTAATCCTATCCCATACTGGTTACTGTAACACCCTATTCTGTGGTGTGTGGTATATCTGGGTTAAAAAGTGCTGCATACAGATAAAAACAACAACAAGTCCAATTCCAAAAGAATGTCTCTAAAGTTCATAACAGGTGTTAGTGCTGGATCAATCATAAAATCGTGAGTACAGATGGTATCACAGTAGCAGATGTAGTGCAGTCATTGCTAGGGATCAATGCCCCCCTTCGTGTCCCAACTCGCCAAATGCTGCGGCCTGGATGGGTCCGTATAAGCCTTTGAGGTATTGGCCACCTCACAGCCACTCCATCAAATCTCAATCTCACGTGTGTGGATAGGACACCTTCACATCTCACTCCAATCGCCAGCAGTAATATGTTTGTAGCACCCGAAAACCAAAAGAACACTCACATCGTGTAAAAATATGTAATTTATGTATACAGTGGAGGAAATAATTATTTGACCCCTCACTGATTTTGTAAGTTTGTCCAATGACAAAGAAATGAAAAGTCTCAGAACAGTATCATTTCAATGGTAGGTATATCTTAACAGTGGCAGATAGCACATCAAAAGGAAAATCGAAAAAATAACCTTAAATAAAAGATAGCAACTGATTTGCATTTCATTGAGTGAAAAAAGTTTTTGAACCCCTACCAACCATTAAGAGTTCTGGCTCCCACAGAGTGGTTAGACACTTCTACTCAATTAGTCACCCTCATTAAGGACGCCTGTCTTAACTAGTCACCTGTATAAAAGACACCTGTCCACAGAATCAATCAATCAAGCAGACTCCAAACTCTCCAACATGGGAAAGACCAAAGAGCTGTCCAAGGATGTCAGAGACAAAATTGTAGACCTGCACAAGGCTAAAATGGGCTACAAAACCATTAGCAAGAAGCTGGGAGAGAAGGTGACAACTGTTGGTGCGATTGTTCGAAAATGGAAGGAGCACAAAATGACCATCAATCGACCTCGCTCTGGGGCTCCACGCAAGATCTCACCTCGTGGGGTGTCAATGGTTCTGAGAAAGGTGAAAAAGCATCCTAGAACTACACGGGAGGAGTTAGTGAATTACCTCAAATTAGCAGGGACCACAGTCACCAAGAAAACCATTGGAAACACATTACACCGCAATGGATTAAAATCTGCAGGGCTCGCAAGGTCCCCTGCTCAAGAAGGCACATGTGCAGGCCCGTCTGAAGTTTGCCAATGAACACCTGAATGATTCTGTGAGTGACTGGGAGAAGGTGCTGTGGTCTGATGAGACCAAAATAGAGCTCTTTGGCATTAACTCAACTCGCTGTGTTTGGAGGAAGAAAAATGCTGTCTATGACCCCCAAAACACCGTCCCCACCGTCAAGCATGGGGGTGGAAACATTTTGCTTTGGGGGTGTTTTTCTGCTAAGGGCACAGGAAAACTTAATCGCATTAACGGGAAAATGGACGGAGCCATGTATCGTGAAATCCTGAACGACAACCTCCTTTCCCTCTTCCAGGAAACTGAAAATGGGTCGTGGATGGGTGTTCCAGCACGACAATGACCCAAAACATACAGCAAAGGCAACAAAGGAGTGGCTCAAGAAGAAGCACATTAAGGTCATGGAGTGGCCTAGTCAGTCTCCGGACCTTAATCCAATAGAAAACCTATGGAGGGAGCTCAAGCTCAGAGTTGCACAGAGACAGCCTCGAAACCTTAGGGATTTAGAGATGATCTGCAAAGAGGAGTGGACCAACATTCCTCCTAAAATGTGTGGAAACTTGGTCATCAATTACAAGAAACGTTTGACCTCTGTTCTAGCAAACAAGGGGTTTTACACTAAGTATTAAGTCTTTTATTGTTAGAGGGTTCAAAAACTTATTTCACTCAATTAAATGCAAATCAGTTGCTATCTTTTATTTAAGGTTATTTTTTCGATTTTCCTTTTGATGTGCTATATGCCACTGTTAAAATAAACCTACCATTGAAATGATACTGTTCTGAGACTTTTCATTTCTTTGTCATTGGACAAACTTACAAAATCAGTGAGGGGTCAAATAATTATTTCCTCCACTGTAAAAGGCTTAATCCTTCATATATATTGCAATTTACTATTCAAATGCACATATGTTTAAAAACCAATGCACAGCGGTATGCACAGTGGTATATACAGCAAGTCCAAAGCTGGGCCTGACGCTATGTGATGCAGCACAAGTACATCTGTAACTGCCCGCTGTAAGGTAATAGTTACGCCAGTAATGCGCTAGCCGTACCGCCGGGAAAAGCCGGTGTAAAATGTCAGTCGCGTGTATCGACATTCCGCGTCCGGTGACGTCACACACTAGTACGCCGCTCCGCCCAACGTGTTTAGTTGCTAGGCAACTCATCAGGGGCTACAGAGCAGACAGCACAACGTGTATTTATGCCCGCCTGTCAGTCCCAGTCAGTACATTCAAATTTCTAGCAGTCACCACATTTGAAAATACCATGAATTATAATCAACCCTGGCCGCAATGGAGAGTCAAATTAACAAATGACATACAAAAATTAAGAAGATGATAATATGCAAATATCCGCTCCGCAATTAGCATTACTCATTCTGGAAAACTAGTACCACTACTCCACCTAATGGACATGCAAGGGAGTGAGATCCATCCAGCCACCAAGGCTTACATTAGATAATTATGGATCTAGAACCCACCTCTATCCATCCCATATGTGCACCACAGGTTACTGAGTAGCGTATACACTTCACTAGCATCTCCATAGGAGCAACATAACATATAAATACACAGTATCATCTAACCCAGCGCTGTCCAACTGGCGGCCCGCGGGCCGCATCCGGCACGCCAGGCCTCCAGCTGCGGCCCGCTCGTCTCCCTGAGTTGCAGGCATGGCTTCCGCCATAGGCGCCATGCCTGCAATCTCAAAACGCGCACTTTCCCGTGTCCCCGCTGGCCTGCATCAGCGCTGTCCTCTCCCGTGTCCCCGCTGGCGCTGCCTTAGCTCAGACCTCACAGATCGCGGCGACTGAAGAGAGCAGAGTGCGCATGTGTAGTACCCGCATACACGGAGTACTTCACATGCGGACGTGACATCATTTGTCACTTCCGCATGTGAAGTTCCTCCGCGCAGGTGCTATGCGCACTCTGCTCTCTTCAGTTGCCGCGATCTGTGAGGTCTGAGCTGAGGCAGCGCCAGCGGGGACAAGGGAGAGGACAGCGCTGATGACAGGTAACGGGGACTGGACACCTCGCTATCTAACTTGGGGGGCACCTGTCTCTAACTTGGGGGGCACATGTCACTATCTAGCTGGGGGGCACCTGTCACTAACTTGGGGGGCACCTGTCTCTAACTTGGGGGGCACATGTCACTATCTAGCTGGGGGGCACCTGTCACTATCTAACTTGGGGGGCATATGTCACTATCTAGCTGGGGGACACCTGTCACTATCTAACTTGGGGGGCACCTGTCTATCTAACTTGGGGGGCACCTGTCTATCTAACTTGGGGGGCACCTGTCTCTAACTTGGGGGGCACATGTCACTATCTAGCTGGGGGGCACCTGTCACTATCTAACTTGGGGGGCACATGTCTCTAACTTGGGGGGCACATGTCGCTATCTAGCTGGGGGGCACCTGTCACTATCTAACTTGGGGGGCACATGTCAATATCTAGCTGGGGGGCACCTGTCACTAACTTGGGGGGCACCTGTCTCTAACTTGGGGGGCACATGTCACTATCTAGCTGGGGGGCACCTGTCACTATCTAACTTAGGGGGCACATGTCTCTAACTTGGGGGGCACATGTCGCTATCTAGCTGGGGGGCACCTGTCACTATCTAACTTGGGGGGCACATGTCACTATCTAGCTGGGGGGCACCTGTCACTATCTAACTTGGGGGGCACCTGTCTCTAACTTGGGGGGCACATGTCACTATCTAGCTGGGGGGCACCTGTCACTATCTAACTTGGGGGGCACCTGTCACTATCTAGCTGGGGGGCACCTGTCACTATCTAACTTGGGGGGCACCTGTCTCTAACTTGGGGGGGTACCTGTCACTATCTAACTTGGGGGGCACCTGTCACTATCTAACTGGGGGGCACCTGTCACTACCTCAGCTGGGGGGACACCTGTCACTATCTAACTGGGAGGCACCTGTCACTACCTCAGCTGGGGGGACACCTGTCACTATCTAACTGGGGGGCACCTGTCACTACCTCAGCTGGCCACACCACAGCATCACCGCCAGCCCGGCCACAGCATCACCGCAAGGCCTTTCAGCCCACACATCATCCCCAATCCAGCCAAAAACACTATTGCCAGGCACAGCAGCCAGTAGAGGAGAATTTAAAAGCCAGGTGAGAGGTGTCAACCATATTAAGGGGGCATTCTGCCTATTTATGTGAAATGCTGTCTATTTATGTGCCTCATGATTGCTGAATTTGTCTTGTTGGGGGCCTCAAGATTGCTGAATGTGTCTTGTTGGGAGCCTCATGATTTGTTGGGGGCATCATGATTGCTAAATTTGTCTTGTTGGGGGCATCATGATTGCTGTTGCCACTTTGCGATAAAGTGAGTTTTGGGTTGCAGTTTGGGCACTCGGCTTCCAAAAGGTTTGCCACCACTGTCCTGATCTAATGTCCCACATTGCTAACTTCATGTAAATTTGTCTCCACCCGTGGCCACACCCACATTCTGGTCCATGGCCACACCCATTTTTCGCAGAACGGTACCCTTGTTTTTCAGCGCGCGCAACTTCAATGACCTCTTGAATTGCATTTTGTGGGGATCTGCTGCCAATTGCATTGCATTTTGTGGAAAGTGCTGCCAATCTAATGGTCCTTTAATTGCATTTTTTTTTACTGCGGGGGGGGGGGGGGGGGGGGGGCTGCGGCTCCAGCAAGAACCTTCGGCCCTCCACCATGCGGTCAGAAAAAAAAAATGGCCCTCCATGCCCATGAAGTTGGACAGCACTGATCTAACCCATTCTACAAGAACCTTTACATATATTTAATCTGTACTGATGAAGCAATTAAGGTCTATATCAATGTTAAGACCCTTGGGTTGTAAAGTACCCATGTTATATATCCATTTAGTTTCAAGCTTGGAAACCTCCGGTGTTTTATGGCAGCCCCTCCACCCTGGAACCAGCTTTTGTAAACCACACATTCTAACTCCCTCCGCACAGGAGTCATGCTGGAGGTAGAAGTGTCTAGACACACTATGCTGTTGGAACCCCTTATTAATTTGATATATATGCTCTGGTGGTTCTCCCAATATACTGAAGCCCACATTGGCACCATAACAGGTACACAATGTGGGTAGAACTGCAGGTTATAAATTGTTTAATGCAAAATGACCTCCCATTTGAATGTGAGACAACTGACTGGACCTTAAGTTAGACCCTCCTTGCAGGCTCTACAAGATCTGCAAGGATAGAATCCCGGATTCTGCCAAGGATTCCTTAAAGAGTAACTGTCAGGCTGCAGAAGCTAATTTAAACTTCTATTCTCCTGTGTTAAACAGTTTAGAAGGAAGCCAAAAAGGCATTAGTGAAGATAAAAATCTCTCTTACCTTTGATGTGTGCTTATCAGTAAAGCTGTTAGACACAAGCAGGACGCAAGCCGCATACTATACTGCAAAGCATTCTGGGGCCCTCCCCTCGGCTGCTAATGAGACGTTACAGCAGCTTGTAATCAGTCCAGCGCGTAGCACTGATAAATCTCCGGGCAGTGTACACTGCAGGAGTCAGCTATTGTTCCTAGCCACATGGCTCATTAATATTCACTGCACACTGTGTTATTCAGTACGAGCTTTTCTGTGATCAGGAAGCAGGCAGGACATGACGACACATTTGACAGAAAAACATGGAGCCTGCCATGAGCTGTCAGGAGCATCATTCTCTGCATATACTATATACAAATTCTGTGAAATCCAAACGTGGACAGTGAAATGCATATGTAATGTAAGTACAGCCAATCTTTAGCTACTGATATATGTGTTTATTTTCTCTGAGACCTTATACCTAACAGCTCCTCTTTAAAGATTTAGGGGATTAACACAATTTGGTGCCAAGTAATCTTTAAGATTACGTGCTCTAGTGTATACAAATTTGGGCGTATCTGGCAAGTGTACACCAAGAATTGGATCCTGTTTTAATAGGTTCCAATGTCTCCTCACTACAGACTCAAATTGTCTGTACTGTTTACTAAAACTTGTGAGGAAACTAAAATCCATGCCTTGAGAAGGCCTATGTCTAGGTGTAAAGGTAACCTTCTATCTAGGTTGGCCACTAATAAACGTTGACACTCTATGGTAGCTGGATCATATACTCTTTTCCTCAAATCTGTTGGCTATCCTCATAGACTGCTGTTGATAATCATTATCTTTGGTACAATTACGCTTTAGGCGAAGAAATTGACCTTTAGGCACTCCATCTATCCACTTGGGGTGGTGACAGCTGGTTGTGGGAATGTATCCATTATTGTCCGTGCTTTTAAAATGAGTACGAGTCCATAGTTCATCGCCCTCCTTATGGATCTAGAGGTCCAGGAACACTACAGAATCCCAACTACTAGTTGCAGTAAGTTCAATATTCAAATTATTTTGGTTCAAAAAAGAAATATAATTGTCAAAACCATCCTGTGGGCCCTCCCCCAAAAAATCAATAAATCATCAATAAGTCTGGCCCATCTGCTCACCAGTCTAGACTCATCCCTCTCCAGCATTTCTTCTTCCCATACGACCATAAAAATGTTGGTAAAACTTGGCGCATAGCCAGCGCCCATTGTGCAGCCGCGTATTTGTACAAAGAATGAACCATCGTGCCAGAAATAGTTATGAGTTAGCGCAAATTTTAATAGGGCCAATATAAATGCACATTGTTCTTCTTTAAAGTCAGTCCTTAATAGATATTTTTTCACTGCTCGCAGTCCGTGATCATGCGGTATTCAAGTGTAAAGGGAGGACACATCGGCCATAGCCATCAGAATCCCCCCTCCGCTTGCACACCCCTAAGGACTTGCAAGGCATGTCCAGTATTCCTCAAAAGATGTGGTATTTATGCAACAGCGACCTGCAGCATAGTATCTAGGTATTGTCCCATTTGGTGTGTAAGTGAACCCATTCCGCTTATTATGGGGTGCCCTGGCGGCTGTTGGGGGTTTTTATGCACTTTGGGAGTTTGATAGATTACTGGGATACGTGATGCCGTGGGAAGCAAATATTCATACTCTTTGTCTGTTAGTATTCCTATCCTCAGTCCATCCTTTAAAAGCTCTCTCAATTGCTCGAAGTATACCTTAGTAGGGTCGCTTCCAAATCTAGTATATGTTTCTTGGTCACCAACCAGTCTATTCAGTTCACCATTATATTGGTCTCGATTAAGGAGACTCTGAAGCGAAAAAAAATTGATATAATGATTTGTATGTGTAGTACAACTAAGAAATAAAGCATTAGGAGCAGAGACATAAGTCTAACATTTCCAGTTGTTATCTATGCAAATAGCCATTGAGTTCTAGGACTTTGCAGAGAGCTCTGACTTCTGATTAAGTTATCTCAGCTGTATTGTGTTTTTCTTTCGCAGAGAATAGTTCAGGACAGGTCAAAAGTTCACTGCCTGTTGTATAAAAACATTTAGAATGCTGAGTAATGTGTAAATTGCACATATTAAGCCGGGCATACACGGCTCGTTTTTTTTTTTTTATCAATCGAGCCGCCGATGGCTCGATTGATAATTTCCGACATGTCCGAATGCCTGCCGGATCGACTCTGCACTCGATACCCGCGGGCAGGGCAACGGAACAAAATGAGCGCAAGATAAGAAGCGCCCGCAGGGACGAGCGGGAATCGATCCGGGCAGCCGCGGGGACTCATCGGCATCGAGCCAGCGGCTCGATTCCAGCGCGTAAACGAGCCGTCTATGCCTGGCATTAGAGAATGATGCAATGTTATTAAAAAAAAAAAACTGTAAAAATGAGAATATTTTTTTTTGCTACCAATGTTCTAGTAATCACCCCTACTACACAACCAATTCATGATATCATACATTTTTTTTCGCTTCAGTGTCTCTTAAAGTATGACCACCCCTCACCCTTTGTCAGCTGATCGAATTAAGTTTTTTGTCTTCCAATATTTCTTTCACCATACGGTTAACATTACCATGTTTCCCCACATTAGGTATTTTATTTAAATCACTAAGGACTATATTCTTAAAGGTTTCCAATGTACCTCCGGTATCGAGGTCTTGTGGATTGAACACTGACCTGCTGCGCAAACCTGAATGCCTAAAGGGATCCGGGGGGTTATATCTAGTGGTAGGCCCTTCTTATTTCACAAAATATTTCTTAACATTAAGCTTCCTTATGAATTTATGGACATCAACATAGGTGTTAAATTTATTCATTTGACAAGAGGGGGCATACTTCAAACCTTTATCAATGAAGGATAACTGCTGTTGGGTGAGAGTCTCCCCACTAATGTTAAATATACCCTGACCAACTAATTTCTTAGCCTTTTCTCTTCTCCCCCTCTGCATTCCTCTTATGCTCGCCTTTTGTTTTTGGCTCTTGGGGAATTTTATGTCCAAATCGTCCTGAGTGCCCCTGTACCGAGGTTTCGGGTACCCACATGGAAAAGGATCTTCACTGTTTGGATCACATAAGGGCCCGTATCTATTATGGGTAAGGTACCTCATAAGGTGTACCCAAGGGGTGGGGGTGGCCCACATGGTAAGAGCCAATTTGAGGGCAAAAATTCCCCTAAACCACATTGGTCACGCCTCAATGGCCCACGTTACAATCCAAATCCTAGACCCATGTATCCCCCACATAAACCTCCACCAATACGAGGACTATCCCCAGTGCAGGCGGATGCCTGCACTGGGGCTAGTCCTCGTATTGGTGGAGGTCTGGAGGTCTGCCAGACCTCTCCAGTCCCTACTGAACTCTGCTGCCTACCTCATCCACCTCTCTTCACACTCATCTGATGCAGCCCCTCTTTACCAATCTCTCCATTGGCTACCTGTTACCCAAAGGATCCAGTTTAAACTCCTCATCCTATCATACAAAGTTCTACATAAATTGTCACCTCCTTACATTTCCTCAGTTATCTCCAAATACCATTCCACCCGGAACCTTTACTCCTCCCAGGAGACCCTCTTGTCCTCTAGTCTAGTCACCTCTTTTCACTCCTACATTCAGGGCTTCATACGAGCATCACCTCTCCTTTGAAATGCTCTCCCACATCCTTGTTTGTCATGCTTTGAAGAAAATTTCAAGCGTTCTCTTAAAACGCACCTATTCAGACAAGGCTATAATTTGCTATAGGTAGCATTTGAGGTTTACTGCCTAATCCCCTAACCCCTGTGTCTCCTTCCCTAATGTCTCCAACCCTAGAATACCCTCTAGATTGTAAGCTTGCAAGGACTGGGACCCCCTCTTAGCGTTTCTGATTCTGATGCAATATATCATATGAAAATTGTGATGATTTGCTCAGCTGCCTGTGCAGGCAGGCAGCTTTTTGACCATTGTGTAGGTTTGCATGCTGCAGGACTCTGGAAAGAAGAGCTTCTGTCAATTTTGCAGCTTGTGCTTGCTGAGGAATTTGCATACATTGTCATGCAAATTGCCTGGCCACATTCATTGGAGGCGTGTACTATAAGTACTATGTGTTTCCCACAATGCTTCGCTGTTCATATGTATTCCTTCCTGTGAAACACTCTGGAGAGTGTCAGCCATGCTCTTTGCTTGAAGTTCAGCTTAGAGTAATTCCTGGAAAACTGCACTAGGCAGGTTTCCTTAGTGCAGTTAGGATTGCTTATCTGTTTGTTTGTTCTGTTGCCATTGTCCTGTCCCAACGGTGGTCGACAGGAAATGGTTCTGATCTCTGTTCTTGGAGTATAGCTGGTGCAGCGGTTGCTACCAGCTATCTCTTCTGATCTGTCTCATTGGAACGCGCTAGCCACTTTTCGCTAGCGCTGTGGATCCTTCTGTTCTGTCTCATTGGATCGCGCTAGCCACTTTTCGCTAGCGCTGTGGATCCTTCTGTTCTGTCTCCTTGGATCGCGCTAGCCACTTTTCGCTAGCGCTGTGGATCCTTCTGTTCTGTCTACCAGGATCGCGCTAGCCACTTTCCGCTAGTGCTGTGGATCCTTCTGTTCTGCTACTCTGTACCTGGATCGCGCTAGCCACTTTTGCTAGTGCTGTGGATCCTATCTCCCGCCTGTTCCTGTTTTCGTGTGTCTGTCTTGTCTGCTACGAGCGCTTGCTGGAGGCTCGGTGAGGTAACCGTTGAGCAAGCGCTCGCGTCCTCTGTTTCATGTTTGTCTGTCAATGGTTAGTTAGGCGTGCTTGTCTCTATTGTGCTTATCACGTGGAGACCGCGCATAACCGCGTGCACTGTTGCGAATGAGTGCGGTGTCCGTGGTTAGCTAGCGTTTGTTATTTTCCGTATCTCCTCATTGTATTATTGTGTGCCTTTGCTAACCTCGTATTCTGTTCTGATCTGCCTTGTGTCACGTCTGGCAATCGCACCTCTCGCGATCGCGTTCCTGTTTCATATCTGCTGTTGTGTGTGCACTGTCGCGGGGTGGCGACTAGGTTGGCGCACACACATACAACCTGTCCCTTTGCTCGTCTCATTCGCAATCGCCTCTCTTGCGATTTGCGTTCTGCGCTTCGTACAATTCCTGTCTGGCATTTGTGGAGGTACAGAGGATTGGTTCCTCTGCACTCCCCAGCGCCATCTGCCGACAGGAATTTTCCCTCTACGGGTGCGTAGCACCTTTTGCTGGGTGCCTGCAAATATACGCTTGTGGAGGATTTCCGGCGTATCAGCGCACGCGTTGTGCGCTGCTCACAGAGAAAGTTCCACAATCGTTACAAAAATACACCAGTATTGGTGATGTCTCAAACCACACATCAGC
Source organism: Hyperolius riggenbachi (assembly GCF_040937935.1). NCBI lineage: Eukaryota > Metazoa > Chordata > Amphibia > Anura > Hyperoliidae > Hyperolius > Hyperolius riggenbachi. The sequence goes on along the minus strand of NC_090657.1, from coordinate 112,118,775 downwards.
AATATATGTTTTCGTATTGCTGGATGTCCTAATTGTGTATGCATACATTCTCCTCACTATTTGTTTAGTACTATGTACAGTGCCAGAGAACCTGTTGGCATTATATATATATATTATATATATATATATATATATATATATATATATATATATATATATTTGTTAGAAGCTACAAAAATCTGAGTAAATATACATAAAATAAATGCATGCACAGAAGCAAGTACATATTAATCAACAGGGCCGGATTTAAGACAAGGCCGCCTAGGCCTTGGCCTAGGGCACCACAGGATCAAGGGCGGGTGGGCAGCAAGCTATATGGGGGGGGTAAGGTCACCTGGCTACCTATATTGGAGGGAGGGGGTCATCAGGCTATCTATACAGAAGGGGGCGAGGGTCATCTGGCATGTTATACTAGCTGGAAGGGGTCATCAGGCTACCTATACAGGATGGAAGGGGGGATCTTCAGGCTATCTAAACTGGAGGATGGGGTGAGGGTTATCTGGCAACCTATACCGGAGGGGGGTGTCTGCTGACAGTGGCCTTGGGCAATAAAGCGTACAATTCCGACCCTGATAATCAATAGAGCTAATAACTCCAAGCTACCATGCCTGTTAAACAATACCCACTCTGCTTCTTAAGTGTTCAGTTCATGCCCAGCTCTCCCAGGTACCCCTTTTGCCATAGAGTTTCATGTATCATTAAGCTTACCTTAATCAAAGCAGTAAAGAGCTTGGAGCTCCATTTAAGTGGCTTCTCCCAGCAGAAGTTTAAATAAAATACAGTGTAATGTATTTTGTGAGGGCAGCTATGACAAAATGGCCGTTTTTCTTCAACCTCCCTTCCTTTTGTTCTCTAGCACTTGATTAAAGGGAACTAAGCACGTTTTCTTTCCCTGAAATTTCTCCTGGGTTTGTAATAGATATAGGAGCTGCCATGTTCCCTCTCCCCCTCCCCTTTAGCTGTCCTTCTGCCGACAGTTGCACGAGAGTACAAGCCGTCAGCAGACTGATAAGACTGTTTTTGACTGATCCACTCGGCGGATCAGTCAAAAACCGTTTTATCAGTCTGCCGACAGCTTGTACTCACGTGCAACTGTTGGCAAAACGACCGCCCTGCTGGAGGGTCTGACGGACCCATCGTTTGAAAAAGTACGGCGTGTGTACGCGCCTTTAGGTCTTTGAAGAAGTTGTCCTAATTGCCCACCCCCTCTGTTGATTATAAGGTATTGTTTATGCCTTGCTAATGAGTGCAATAAATAAATTACTTAAGTCCTTAGCTGCCTGAAATCTCTGCGGAAGGACGGACGGACGGGCAGGCCTGTTGAAGTTGGCTAATAAAACCTGTGCTAAACCTTAAAAATAACTTTCCATTTTTCCTCTTAATTTTACATTTAATAACAAGACATATTTATTTTATTTATTTAAGTATTTATAAAGCGCCGACATATTATTCAGCGCTGTACAGAGTATATTGTCTTGTCACTAACTATATTGTTGGCATGCATTTTAAATGTGCTATTAACCACTTGAGGACCATAGGCTTACTTCCTCCTAGTGACCAAGCTATTTTTTACAATTTAGTGCTCTGCAGCTTTAAAAGCTTGCTGCAGAGCGATACAACTGAGCACACAAACAAAATTTCTGTTGGTGGGCTCTGTATTTATTTTTTTGTTGTTTTTATTTAAATAAATTTCGCTATTTTTTTTTAAAGGATCTAATCACTCCCTCCCCGGACAGCCAATCCTAGCGATCCTCTCTCATAGGCATTAGCCTATGAGAGGGGATCGCTTGATCAACCTTCTTTCTGATATAAAGGGGTACCCAGGGATAGATAAGTTAAAAACAAAAGGAGGAGGTGGCTTACTTCAGTAAGGACAGTCTAATAAGACAAAAAAGTGTTTATTAGCACGGGCAACTCGTTTCGTTGATCTGAGCCCACTTCCCCAGGCCAGTAAAAGTACCTAAAATTATCAAATACAGGCAGCTTTGGTTGCAAATTACAGTAAATAGAATAAGATGAAGATCATAATGATAATAATAATAAACATACTAGTGATAAGATACTGAAATTTAAAGATTATAGATATAAATATGACAATACAAATAATAATGAATATAAAGATGACAATACTGATAAGTATATAATTGGAAAGTAGGGTTGGAGTATGCATTCCATACGCAAAGCAAATGATACAGCGCATAAAACATACATGAACATATGTCTGTATACGTGTAAAAAACATGATGCTATAGAGACTCAGGGAGAAAATGTAGTAGCAGAAATGGTATGTCGAATTTAGGGACTATATAGATGCATATTTAAATACCGTAGGTAGGCAAACATCACAAATCCTTAGTAGAGAGATGTGATCCTGCACGCTATAGACCACACCCCCTGTAATCTTAGTCACACGTGTGTGTATACTACACCCATATGGGTACAGTACATATAGACAGCATCAATAAAAGCATATACATATAAATCAATCAATAAATAAACACACACAGTGTTTCCCTACAGACTAGGTAAGTGTACTCTACACTAATTCCTTTGCCACTTCCCCTCCTACCCTGAATTGCTCTCTTCTGGTACAACTGTTGTGGCACAATAGCTATTGCTTTTACTTGCTTTTGCGACATGTCTGATTTTAACAGCAGGGATAAACTGTGACTGTTTCTCAGCATGCCTTGTCTGATGGTGGTGGAAGGCAGCGGTGCACGCTAAGCCGGCAGTGAGTCTGGAGAACCTGGAAACAGGAAGCAGATCTCTCACATCACGGCTTACACCTTGCCATCACAGCTTTCACCCATTTAGGTGGACAGGGAGCCCCCCCATGTAGGTAGCTGGAGAACCCCTATGTAGGTAGCCTTCAGGTCTTCACAGCTGCTACCAGTCCCCAGAAACCGCAGTGTTACCGGTAAGCTTTTCTCCACGCTTATGCATATACGCACCTAGGGCCTTGTGCAATTCCCTTTTTCACCTGAGTTAACTCCTTAGTGATATTTTCATAACTTCTAAATGAAATGCCCTTTACACCACCAGCAAGCAAACAAATACTCAAAGTAATTGTGACAGTACTTTTTCACTTACTGTTTGGTACTTTTTCCATTGCAAAGTGCTAAAAAGTTAATTTAAATCGAAGGTGAAAATTTATCTCCTAGGAGAAAACTTGAATTGCATATGGCCCTAGTCTCTTGTCTTGCAATTCTGGGGCCCACTCTCTGAAGTAACAGCTGGAAGTTGGCATCCAACATCCGTAAGTAGTTTCGATTATCCTCTGGATTCTCTCTAAGCTCATGCAGCAGACCCTGGTCACTGTAGATGTCACAAAGCTGCAGCCAATTATTTCTCCATACACATCTTCTCTTTAATTTTCTCTTCAGTGCTCCCCTTAGTACATTATGCTGTGGGGCATCCTATGCATCTGAGGTGAAGTCTAGGGAGGGCAGAAAAGAAATAAGCCGAAAGCATACCTTTCCCTCAGTGACCTGAGAAGAGGCCATCTGCTGCTCTCTGTTGGTCTCTTTTGGGGACAAAAGAAGCTTGTCCGAGGTGCTGCTGAGGTGAGGAGACCTGAGTGGAGTCCTCCTGAGGCCACACTGCCGGTAGTGTACAGTTGGGGACCAATCATGGCTGTCTTCCGCTATTGCAGAAGTCCGGAGTGGCCACGGCAGAAATCAAGTCCACGGCTTTACGCCTGCTCTTAGACGGCTGGAAGGAGGCATTTGTCCAGATGGCTTTCCAGATGTATCTCCAAGGATGTAAGCGCCTTTAGGAGCCCAGATGGTGGATCAGGCTGTAGACACTTTATAAATGCTATCTGAGTACTTTTCTGACCATCAGAGCTTTCTGAGCGTTTTTTTAAAAACTCCCCCATTGATTTGTATTAAATTCGCTGTAAAATTGCCACACCAATTTTATTTTGATTTTAAAGAGGAACTCCAGTGAAAATAATGTAATAAAAAAGTGCTTAATTTTTACAATAATTATGTATAAATGATTTAGTCAGTGTTTGCCCACTGTAAAATCTTTTAAATCCCTGATTTACATTCTGACATTTATTACATGGTGACATTTTTACTGTTGGTTGGCAGGTGATGTAGCTGCTGCATGTTTTTTTGGCATTTGGAATCAGCTGTAAACAGCTATTTCCCACAATGCAGCAAGGTTCACAGACAGGAAACTGCTAAGAGTACGTACTCAAAATTTCTTTGTGGGAGGGGTTTCACCACAATATCAGGCATACAGCGCTACCTCATGGTCTGTTTGTGAAAAAGAATAGATTTCTCATGTAAAAGGGGGTATCAGCTACTGATTGGAATAAAGTTCAATTCTTGGTCGGAGTTTCTCTTAATGCAAATAAAATTGGAGCATTTAAAAAAAAAAAAAGCTCTGATGGTGAGAAAGCTGTCGTAGTTTGTTGACCGCCTCACAGGCTTGGATAGAGCAGGATTGTAGCTGGGTGTGTGGAGCTTGGTAAAGATGCATCTGCCGCCATTCAGCACTAGCCACACCCACCCCATGCGCTTCCATTAGTACAACGGCACCAACTACTGTTGTTTTGATCTCAATTACTGAGAGACATGATCACTCCTATGCATGTGCTATTCTAATAAAAACAGAATGGATAGCACGACGAATAGATGAGTTGAACAGTAGGGGGCCACGACTTCGACTTGACATCTCTTCAGCTCAATCCTGAATCGATAACTGATGACTTTGATGTCCGTGTATGGCCACATGGATATCAAACTTACTTTGAGTTTTTTCTTGCGTGGTGGTAGCTTTGGATATATTTTGATAAGATCCTAAAAATCTCCCCTCGGAGAAAAGATGCTAGGATATGGGCCATCGTTCTTAATAGAGCAGATCAGAATTCATGTTTTGCCTCCTGAGAAGTGCAACAAATTATGACATGAATGTATATTTAACTGAAGTGAAATCTTGTGCAGAAAAATATATTTTGTTACTAAGGTAATTGTGTTATCTCCCATCTTCTGCTTCAGAGGCATCTGGAATTCTTAAAGTTCGAGCTCTTAAGGATTTCTGGAATGCCCATGATCCGACTGCTTTGAATATCCGAGCTGGAGATTTGATCACGGTAATAGCCCTGTTTTTTTTTTTTTATCTTTTATGTTTATTGTCATCTGGTAGCAAATTGATACTGAGCTTCCATTTTCAAATTTCATTTCTTTAGGTGCTGGAACAGCATCTAGACGGCCGTTGGAAAGGTCATATTCATGATGCACAAAAGGGGACTGACAGGGTTGGCTTCTTTCCACCAGCAATTGTAGAAGTTATCACTAAAAGGCTTGGTGAGAGTATTAATTATCACATTTATTCAAGAAAAGTATTCTGTAAACAAAGTATCTGTAATTATTTAGTACTTTAATTATTCTGTTAAATAGTTACCTAGGTTGAAAAAAAGATGGTCCAGCTCCCTGGCTGGATCAAAGTAGCAGCATCCTATTCCTAGGAATTATACCTGTGAATGCCCTTCAGGAAAGGAAAGTTTCCAAGCTTCTTTTAGATAAAGAATTTAGAAGCCGATATAGAATCGGTCATAACTGTCTTGTGGTTCCCCCCCCCCCCCCCCGACACCCTCTCCCCTGACCTCTTCCACCAATGCGCTGGCGTAGGTAGTCCTGTCCCCCCCTTCCACAGTATAGATAGCTAGATGTGCCCCCAGTGTTCGGTAGCCCACTCCCCCCCCCCCCCCCAGTATAGGTAACCAGATATGTTCCCCAGGATTGGATAGCCGTAAAGTCAGATGTGCCCCCAAGGTTTATGAAGCCCCCCAGTATATATAGCCAGATACTCCTTCATGGATTACGCATCCCCCCAGTATATATAGCCAGATGTGCCTCCACGGATTACGTAGCCCCCAGTATATATATATATATATATATATATATATATATATATATATATATATATATATATAGCCAGATGTGCCCCCAAGGATTATGTAGCGCCCCAGTATATATAGCTAGACGTGCCCCCATGGATTAGGTAGTCCCCTGGTGTATATATGTATATATAGCCAGATGTGCCCCCAAGGATTACGTAGCCCCCCAAGTGTATATAGCTAGATGAGCCTCCAAGAATTACGTAGCCACCTCTCCCAGTATATATAGCCAGATGAGCCCCCTAGGATTATGTAGGATCCCCAGGCATTTGGTAGCCTCCCCCAGTACAGATAGCCAGATGTGCCCCCCCAGGATTAGTTAGCCCCCCAAGCAAAAATTAGGTAGTGGTCCCCCTAGCCAGATGTCCCCTGTTTTAGGCAGTCTCCCCCGACCTGAAATGCAGAGTGATGGGAGCGGAAGCGACAGTACAACTCACCTGTCAGTGCTGTCGGGAACTTCTGCAATGGTAGCGCCGGCCTTAAAGGGAAGGTTCAGGGAGGGTGGGTAAAAAATAAAAATCAATTTCCACTTACCTGGGGCTTCCTCCAGCCCGTGGCAGGCAGGAGGTGCCCTCGCCGCTGCTCCGCAGGCTCCCGGTGGTCTCCGGTGGCCGACCCGACCTGGCCAGGCCGGCTGCCAGGTCGGGCTCTGCTGCGCTCCAAGGCCCGGAACTTCTGCGTCCCACGCCGGCGTGCTGACGTCATCGGACGTCCTCAGGGCTCTACTGCGCATGCGCAGTAGTTCTGCGCCTGCGCAGTAGAGCCCGGAGGACGTCCAATGACGTCAGAGCGCCGGCGTGGGACGCAGAAGTTCCGGGCCTTGGAGCGCAGAAGAGCCCGGCCTGGCCAGGTCAGGTCGGCCACCGGAGACCACCGGGAGCCTGCGGAGCGGCGGCGAGGGCACCTCCTGCCTGCCACGGGCTGGAGGAAGCCCCAGGTAAGTGGAAATTGATTTTTTTTTTTTACCCACCCTCCCTGAACCTTTCCTTTAATTAAAAAAAAAAAAATCAGATACTTATCTCAGGAGGGGGAAGACTCTGGATCCTAATGAGGCTTCCCACATCCTCCTCTGTAGCCCCGATCCAGCACTGGCTCCCCCGGAGAAACAGGCACCATAATATTTACACCAGGAGCCTCATGCAGGCGCAGTGTCTACTTCCCACTCAGGCTCTGGCGGAAATAGCCAAGCCCTTTATGTATACCCTGGCTTATGCTTCTTTAATTTAACACCAGTTATGATCTGCCTAGCCACCTAAAGACCTTCTTATTTCTTGACTATTTTAGTGTTCTGGTTAAGGCCTATTATGGTCTATTGTTTTTGACCTCCTGTTTCCTCCTTCTTTCCCTTCTCTCTTTCCCCTTCTCCTTTTGGCTCAATTGGCATGAAGTGTATAATACCCTTGAGTCAAACATAAACTTTATTTCTTTTTGCTATCATTTCAATAAACATCATGAAAATGAAATAGCTGAGCCCAATTGGGTTTGCGCTACTGCGTGGTTACAGTCGGCTCACACCTATGCAGTAGAGTAGACCTGATTAGGCTTGGCTATTTCGGTCAGAGTCTGAGGGAAGCTGATACTGCGCCTGCACGGCTCCTAACAAGTGGCAACAAATGGATCTTCGGGGGTCCCAACACTGGATCCTCTCTGATGAGGAGAATGGGGGAAGACTCTTTAGAATCCAGAGGCGTCCCCTCCCGAGGTAAGTACTCCCTAGGGGGACTTTTTTCTCTTCAGGTACACTTTAAGGCCCATATACAGGTCCTTCTCAAAAAATTAGCATATTGTGATAAAGTTCATTATTTTCTTTAATGTACTGATAAACATTAGACTTTCATATATTTTAGATTCATTACACACATTACACACAACTGAAGTAGTTCAAGCCTTTTATTGTTTTAATATTGATGATTTTGGCATACAGCTCATGAAAACCCAAAATTCCTATCTCAAAAAATTAGCATATTTCATCCGACCAATAAAAGAAAAGTGTTTTTAAAACAAAAAAAGTAAACCTTCAAATAATTATGTTCAGTTATGCACTCAATACGTGGTCGGGAATCCTTTTGCAGAAATGACTGCTTCAATGCGGCATGGCATAGAGGCAATGAGTCTGTGGCACTGCTCAGGTGTTATGGAGGCCCTGGATGCTTCGATAGCGGCCTTAAGCTCATCCAGAGTGTTGGGTCTTGCCTCTCTCAACTTTCTCTTCACAATATCCCACAGATTCTCTATGGGGTTCAGGTCAGGTAAGTTGGCAGGCCAATTGAGCACAGTAATACCATGGTCAGTAAACCATTTACCAGTGGTTTTGGCACTGTGAGCAGGTGCCAGGTCGTGCTGAAAAATGAAATCTTCATCTCCATAAAGCTTTTCAGCAGATGGAAGCATGAAGTGCTCCAAAATCTCCTGATAGCTAGCTGCATTGACCTTGCCCTTGATAAAACACAGTGGACCAACACCAGCATTTCTTTCATACACAGCTTGTGTTCTGTTGCCTTGTACTTTGCACAGACATGAGATAAAAAGCTAATTTTCTGAAGTGTTATTTACTGCCTTTGAATGTATTTATACCGCATATACTCACAAGCCGACCCGCATATAAGCCAACCCCCCAACTTTTACCTAAAAAAACCACGGAAAAATTATTCACCCACATATAAACCGAGGGTAGGAAATGCTGTACTGGTGCAGCTGACGCAGAAAAACGATAAGAGTGCTCCAGTGTGCTGAATTTGTTGCAGGCTTTGGCAGAAGATGAGGGAAGAGGGTGTATTCATGGACTTCAGGATAGTGCCTCCCCCTCCTCATGCAACCCTCACTACAATATATGGTAAAAGACAAAGCTATGCTTTGAAGGCTGCAGGACCCCCCAGGTAGTAACCTCAGAGTGCAGCACCCATCACAATGTTAAAGAAAAAGCTATCTGCTGCGTTCTGCGTGACCCCCCCCCCTCCCCCACTCATGTGCTCAGTGCTGCTGGGGCCATGTTACCCCCCAGCACGCCACCAAACAAGAATGTTTGGCAGCTTTGAAGTGCCCGCTGCATCTCCCTCTCCCCGGAGTATCTCTGCAAAATGGCGTGGTCTCTTTTGCTCAATCAGGTGGCCGTGTTACCTCTCCCAGCGTGCCACCAGACAATAATGTCTGGCAGCTTTGAAGTGTCAGTTTGTGTCTCTCTGTCCCCCCTAGTTTTTCCGCAGGCATATGCAAAGTGGTACGGCTTCTTAGCTCCAGGCCACTGCCGCCGCCAAGACTCCTTCGTAACTGAAGTCCATAGCAGTCTTGTTGCTATGACGCCCTCTAGTGGCGCCTTGTGTGACGCGGGGCGGGGATCATAGAGACATGACTGCTATGGATTTCCGTTACGGAGGGGTCTTGGCGGCAGTGGCCTGGAGGCAAGGATCTGCACCACTTTGCATAAATCTGTGGAGACACTCGGGGCAGAGAGAGACGCAGCGGGCAAAGCATCCTTGTCTGCCGGCGCACTGATTGGACCTGTAGCACACAGTAAGCACATGACTGGGGTGGTTACGCGGCCGTCAGTGGACAGATTTTTATTTTTTACATATGACTTGCATATAAGCCCCCCCCCCAACCCCACCCCCACACACACTGTTGGGAAACTTTTTTGTCCCAAAAATTCGGCCTGTATGTGAGTTATTTGTTCACTTCTATTGTTGTCTCTGTTTAAGCATACACTTTAAAGATAACGTAAACAATCTATATCTGATATTGATAATTTACCACCTTGATGTGTATCCCACTTCATATTAGATCAAATCTCATTAGAGATTATGTAATATACATTTTCCCCTCCACAGTAGCTAGTACTGCTTGCTATAGTACAAAGCTATGGAGCCTTCCTTCCGTTCTGCTTCAGCCTGCTCTGTCTGTCATAGAATGGCCTTTCCCAGTCAGTGCTCAAACTTTCATTTTTAAATAGTTTCTCTGGTGTTTTTATCGAGTCTAACATCAAATATATTAGCAAGAAGTTTTGAATCCGGATGATTTTGTACTACATGGAGGTGGTACAATTAGTCACTGATAGGACAGTCATAATTCAAAGTTTGTACCAGGCTTAAAGCCTTATACTCGCCATGTAATTATCGATCGATAATTTCCAGCATGGCTGATCTGTTTCCAATCGAGACAGGGATCGAGTTCGATTGGACGCCCATCCGACTACCGGAAATTATCAATTGACCCGTCGATCTGACAGGAAAATTGCATGGTGTGTATAAAGCTTTAAAGCTTTATAAAGCTTTAAGCCTGGTACACACATTCAATTTTACCAACTTGTGCAAACAAATACATACTGTTAATAAGGTAATTGTGTTATCTCCCAACTTCTGCTTCAGAGGCATCTGGAAGGTATCACACTGTTCCCAGCTGGGTATCTGCTGTCCTGGATATATAGTTCCCCTCAAATCAAACAAATAAATCCATAATAAAACACAAATATAATTAAACTCTGAATGTCTGTATATCTTCATATTTATACAACTTATGCCTCTTAACATGTAAATGATACGGAAAGAACCTTGTTCATCTAAAATCCATTATTCTCCTTTATAAAATCCTTTATTCTCCAGCAAATTAAATTGCATATGTGACATGATTTGTCATACAGTTTAAATTCCTTAATAGAAATAATCAGTTATACCATCCATGCACTTAAGGTTTACATGGTATAATTTACTGAACTTACATGGGGCTTCCTCCAGTCCTCCGTGGCCTGTGAGGTGCCTCGACGTCTTCTTTTCTCCTGCTGGAGGTTCCAATAGCTACGCCACTTGGTCGGGAGTCGTACGCAACAACACATGCGCAGCCCATCCAGGTGCCCAGCGCAGTCACGCTCTTATCACCGTGAGCATTCTGAGCATTCATGCGAGGTTGTCGACTCCACAGGAGAACTAAATTGAATTTCCACCCTAAGATAACAGTGGGACAACCGAGTTTTTTGATTTATTTATTTTCTCACACTCTTGCAATGAACTGCAATTGTTTGATGGTCATTAGGGACATATATTATCGCTAAAACCAGATCTACTTCATACAATAAACCCTGCATGAGTAGATAATGCCCTTTGGGATCACTACACACTTTGGAGACAATGAGAGGACATCTACTGTATGATGTACCAGAATTGCAACACCTGCCTACTTAACTGGCGCGCTAGCCAAATAGGCTGTGGGGTATGTTTTGCTCTTGCCAGGGCTTCTAGAGGAAAACCTGTTCTCCTGCAAAAAGACTATATCCGCTCTGGTACGTTCTAGATCATGCAATGCTAACTATCTTTTATATTGTAAATTTAACTTTTTTTTTTAGCAAACCATTTTATTGATTTTAATAGGTATAAAAGTTACAAACATTTAGGACTCTTTCACACTAGAGGCGGCGGAAGAAAAGGCTAAAACGCTGCCTTTTGCTGTCAGTGTTTTGGTGCTTTTTGAAGGCGTTTTTATGCTTTTCAACGCCAATACATAGCTTTTCCATAGCGTTTTCAAAGCGTTTTACAGCTCTGAAAACAAGTTGTTTTTTTAATTGAATTCTGGGGATTTTTTCATCGGTGAAACGTTTTAAAAAGGCTGCAGCTTGTGTTTTCCATTGACTATCATTAAAACGCGAAACGCGGCGGTCGGCACTGAAAAAGCGCTGGGAGCTTCAAAACGCAATGCTCAAAAACGCAGTGTTAAGTGTGAAAGGTAAAATGAAAGTCTATGGACTTTCATTTTACCATGGAAAATGCAAACTATGGCCCTGGGGGTAAAACGCCAAAAAAGGCCTCTAGTGTGAAAGAGCCCTTAGGGAAAAGCACAACCACACGCGCTCCCTATGTCAAAGACAACATACAAATGGAAAGAAAACGTCCTTTACAGTGTTTACATTCAAGTATTAACATTGCAGCAAAATGACTATACAGCCAGATAAATGTTATTACAATGTATAAGTTCAAGTAAATGGACGTCTGTCAGTTAAAGCATTCAAGCACCTAATGATTGTAGCATGTAGCTGCTACCAGGGAAGACCAACCCCTAAGGCAGCCTCGGCATGGTTAATGTAAATGTACCAACCAATGGTACAATAGCAGTACAAATACCCCAGAGCTCACTGAAGAGAAATAACATTCCAGAGTATGTCACCTTCAGGAAATGGATTATTTGGGTGAAATCTTTGGAGGGGAGGCTGAAAGACTGGATTCTTTAGGGCTGGAAGGATGGTCCTTCGTCGCCCCCAACATGTGAACGTGTGAAGTCCAATGCCTTTTAAAGCAGTATTGTCACCATAAAAATCAACTTTCAACAGCAACTGGTTTGAGTGTATTAAGTGATAAAGATGCTAATCCTGCATTCAAAACTTCTTCTGCTTTTATGGTTTGTAGTTATCACATACTTTAGGAGCACTGGCCCTAGTGCCAAACAGTGGCAAAGAGTTGAATGCTGTGAGTTCTTTTTATCTATAATATATTCCTCCTCTTCTATTTATTAGAAACACCCTCTGATTACTTGTTTTTACAAGCAAGGCTGAGGTGACTCAGTGATTGGATGTGTAAATAAAAAAAAGACAGTGCAGTTGTTAGTATACACCTCAGTGGGAGTGTCTGAAGACTCTGGGAGGAGGGCAGCTAATGAATACACAGTGAGCAAGAGAAGGGAGGGGGGAAACAAGAGTCAGGGAGGATATGATGTCAGCATTAGCTTGGCAAGATGGCCACTGCCTAGAATAGGATTTTCTACTTTTCCTTTATAAAATTCACAGGAATCATTATGTAAGTAGAAGTAGTATTTATCTACTTATATATATGTTTTTTATTTCTAGGTTAGCATGGGTGTCGCTTGTTCTTTAACAGGTCCATGTCCTTGTTCAGATCCAAAATGGCTGCGTTTAGTTTAAAGCAGTATCCCGAACGATACTGCTCTCTCAAAAAGGAGGTATTCGGGCAAAGTTCACTTCGCTTAGCCAGCGTGATGGGTGATGCATCATTAAAGATTTGAATATCATTGTTCACAAGACATATACAAGAATCGTTATGTTTTTCACAAGCAAATCTCTGTTACAACGAATCTCTTCCTGTAGGAGTAATATCGTGGTCAGACTATGCCCCTATAACGTTATCTATCACATTATAAACCTTCCTAAGACAGGCACACCATTTTGGAAAGTGAACAACTCAATTTTACAGAATCCTAAATTCTCCCAACTAATTAAATCAGATTTAAAGAATTTCCTTGAGTTTAACGATTTCCCAGACACAGATCACACTATGGAGCACACTTAAAACCTACATAAGAGGTACTCGGGTTAAACTAGGAGCAAGACAAAAAAAAACTATTGAACAAAGAACTCAACAAGACCTTACAAAATATTTGTTTATTAGAATCAGAAAATAAACGGAAGACTACCCCCTCCACGCATGCTAAGCTTATACAACTGAGATTAGAGTTGCGGGATATAATGAACCGCAAATGGGATTTATGGATAAGGAAATTGAAGATCATATCCTATTTGGAATCCGATAAAGCGGGGAAATATTTAGCTAGAAAAATCAAAGGTGGTAGATATAAAGAACACATATCAGCTATGACAAATCCTACTTCTAAAGTCACCCACCAAGATCCTCAAAAGATTGTGGATACGTTTAGTAAATATTACAGTACTTTATACAATCTTAACTCCAATCCACAGATCTCTCAGCCTACTCACGCAGGTATAAATTCCTTTTTGGAATCAATAAATCTTCCAGCTCTCTCCAATGATCAATTATTGACCTTAAACAGACCTTTTACTAAAGAAGAAATCTGTGATACCATTAAACAGTTTAAAAACAATAAATCTCCGGGATTAGACGGATTCACAAGTTAATTCTACAAAACATTTATGAGCGATATAGCTCAAACTCTCACTGAACACAGAGTGGGGACACTAAGAGCCAAATATAGTGTAGTATGTACTGGTAGTTGAAGTATGATAGAGTAATAAGCTATACTCACAAAGCAGGGTTATCTCCAAGGCAACCACTGTATAGGCAGGTGGGGAGATTACAGTATATATAATCTAGGTTCTTCCAAGAAGCCACCTTTTGCTTTGATTACTGCTTTGCACACTCTTGGCATTCTCTTGATGAGCTTCAAGAGGTAGTCACCCTGTCACGTTTAATAAGTGGAATTTCTTGCCTTATAAATGGGGTTGGGACCATCAGTTGCATTGTGGAGAAGTTAGGTGGATACACAGCTGATAGTCCTACTGAATAGACTGTTAGAATGAAATGGTCTTCCAACAGTCTTGAAGGAGTCCCCAGAGATGCTTAGCACTTGTTGGCCCTTTTGCCTACACTCTGCGGTCCAGCTCACCCCAAACCATCTCGATTGGGTTAATGTCTGGTGACTGTGGAGGCCAGGTCATCTGGCGCAGCACCCCATCACTTTCCTTCCTGGTCAAACAGCCCTTACACAGCCTGGAGGTGTATTTGTGGTCATTGTACTGTTGAAAAATAAATGATGGTCCAACTAAACGCAAAATGGATGGAATAGCATGCCGCTGCAAGATGCTGTGGTAGCCATGCTGGTTCAGTATGCCTTTAATTATGAATAAATCCCCAAGAGTGTCACCAGCAAAGCACCCCCACACCATCACACCTCCTCCTCCATGCTTCACGGTGGGAACCAGGCATGTAGAGACCATCCGTTTACCTTTTCTGCATCGCACAAAGACACGGTGGTTGGAACCAAAAATCTCAAATTTGGACTCATCAGACCAAAGCACAGATTTCCACTAGTCTAATGTCCATTCCTTGTGTTCTTTAGCCCAAACAAGTCTCTTCTGCTTGTTGCCTGTCCTTAGCAGTGGTTTCTTAGCAGATATTCTACTATGAAGGCCTGATTCACACAGTCTCCTCTTAACAGTTGTTCTAGAGATGTGTCTGCTGCTAGAACTCTGTGTGGCATTGTCCTGGTCTCTAACCTGAGCTGCTGTTAACCTGCAATTTTTGAGGCTGGTGACTCGGATGAACTTATCCTCCGCAGCAGAGGATTGGTCTTCCTTTCCTGGAGCTGTCCGCATGTGAGCCAGTTTCTTTGTAGCGTTTGATGGTTTTTAAGACTGCACTTGGGGACACTTTCAAAGTTTTCCCAATTTTTCGGACTGCCTGACATTAATTTCTTAACCTCCTGGGCGATAATCCCGAGCTGAGCTCGGGGTATGTCGTACAGGAGGAGTTCTCAGGCCCTGGTGGGCCGATTTGCGTAATTTTTTTTTGTTACACGCAGCTGGCACTTTGCTAGCTGCGTGTAACTTCCGCTCGCCGCCGATCCGCTGCTCGCCGCTGAGCCGCGCAACCCCCCCCCCTCCCCGACCCCTTGCGCAGCCTGGCCAATTAGTGCCAGGCAGCGCTGAGGGGTGGATCGGGACTCCCTCTGACGTCCATGACGTCGGTGACGTCATGCTGCCCCGCCGCCATGGCGACCGGGGAAGCCCAGCAGGAAATTCCGTTCTGAACGGGATTTCCTGCCTTCTCTGATCGCCGAAGGCGATCGGAGTGGGTGGGGGAATGCCGCTGCGCAGCGGCTATCATGTAGCGAGCCCAGGGCTCGCTACATGATATACAAAATAAAAAATTAAAAAAAAAGTGCTGTGCCCCCTCCTGGGCGATGTAATTATATCGCCCAGAGGGTTAAAGTAATGATGGCCACTCGTTTTTCTTTAGTTAGCTGCTTTTTTCTTGCCATAATACAAATTCTAACAGTCTATTCAGTAGGACTATCAGCTGTGTATCCACCTAACTTCTCCACAATGCAACTGATGGTCCCAACCCCATTTATAAGGCAAGAAATTCCACTTATTAAACGTGACAGGGTGACTACCTCTTGAAGCTCATCAAGTGAATGCCAAGAGAGTGCAAAGCAGTAATCAAAGCAAAAGGTGGCTACTTTGAAGAACCTAGAATAGGACATATTTTCAGTTGTTTCACACTTTTTAGTTATGTACTATACTTCCACGTGTGTTAATTCATAGTTTGGATGCCTTCAGTGTGAATCTACAATGTTCATTTAAAACCCTTTGAACGAGAAGGTGTGTCCAAACGTTTGGTCTGTACTGTGTGTATAATATCTGTGTGTGTATATATATATATATATATATATATATATATATATTTAAATAAATTTGCCGATTTTTTTTTTTTTTTTTTTTTTAACCTCCCTCCACGCACCAGCCAATGACAACTATCGGCTGTCAAAAGCATCAGCCTATGAGAGCCGATTGCTCTTGAGCCTCTATCGGGGAAAGCCGAGTGACACAGCTGTCCCCAGTACAGTGCTGCCGTAGATCGCATCGCTGTACAGTGTAAATAGACAGCAGTTTTGCCGTTTTACTGTCTCCTAGCGGCGATTGAGCGCATTAGCGCGCGCAATCTCCTGCAAAACCCCACCCCTTTCGGCATTAGGCGGTCTTGGGGCTGCCACTCTCCCGACGCCGATTGGCGTTAGGTGGTTTGGAGGGGGTTAATTGGCAGCCCTGGGAGAAGAGGTTTACAGACCACAGGTCATAAGCCTGGTACACACCTTTAATTTTGATTGGCCAATTTAACACTGCCATGTAGTTGGAGGTTCAACAGATTTTGAATACTATGAGTAGATTGTGTGGGTAAACTCTCATGCTACATGGAGGAGGCAAAATTGGTCAGTGCTTGGCCAATCAAAATGTTAGGTGTGTACCAGGCTTTAGTCCTCAATTAAAGTCTTCAGCCTGGTACACAGTTTATGATTGGCTAATCACTGACCAATTTTACCACCTCCATGTATTATGAGGGTCAACAGATAATGAATATAATGAACAGATTGTGTAGGTAAACTCTCATACTACATGGAGATGGTAAAATCTAATTTCCCACCAACAACTGAATTGGCCAGACTATACTAAGCTCAATACTGTGTTGGAGGCACCTTCTTTAGATCTAATAATATTGTAGTAAAAGATGAGGCTGGCACACCTTCCGGTTCTGGGTGCCTGAAGTTGTGACAAGGCTATGTCACGCAAGTCATAAATCCATAAAGTACATCAGCACACCAGTCTTAATAATGCAACGCACATTTATTGTGCATTAGTCCACATCAACATCCGACTATTGTTTCGGGAGCCACGCAGGGTCCCCCTTTCTCAAGGCATGGGGCCACATGCCTTGAGAAAGGGGGACCCTGCGTGTCCCCCGAAACAATTGTCGGATGTTGATGTGGACTAATCCACAATAAATACGTGTTGCATTATTAAGACTGGTGTGCTGATGTACTTTATGGATTTAGATCTAATAACAGATTAATGTATCTAGAAGTATGTAGGTCTTACCTCAGTGAGGACAAACCACAAAGGTAAGTATACTTTTTATTCATCCACATAAAACGCGTTTCACGGGTGCTGGTCCTCTTCCTCAGGTCAATACAAAGTGCCTTAACAGCAGTAAACACGGACGTGAGTGCCTCTATAGACTAGCCTCTATAGACTATAGAGGCGCTCACATCCATGTTTACTGCTGCTAAGGCACTTTGTATGGACCTGAGGAAGCAGGCCAGCACCCGTGAAACGCGTTGTCCGTCTTATGTGCACTAATAAAAAATATACTTACCTTTGTTTGTCCTCAATGAGGTAAGACCTATTTACTCCTAGATATATTAATCTGTTATTAGATCTAAAGAGAGCACCTCCAACACTGTATTGGGAATAGTTAAACCCTCTGGGGTCTTACATCGCAAGCATTAGTGTATGCAATAAAACCCAAGGAGTGCGACTGACCAGAGCCTGCCGAGTGGGCGTGGAATACCAAGCGGGACGATTATTTTTCCGTAGGCATGAATGGTGGTTCCAGATTGTTGCAACCCACCTTTGTGAGTATAGCTCTTGCAATTTTTTATCACATACCAACTTTTACAAATTATACTGCACCATTGGGCTCCTGGTCTCTCTCACATAGATACTTGGAGGCGATCTTGACCACCAAGAATCATACCAGTCCTTAGACTATACTTGGGGCATTAGAATAGGACTATAGTTGGTAATCTAGCTCACAAAAGCATGTTTTGCCCTTATACTTGCTGAATTATATACTCTCCATGACGCTATCATTAAGCATTAACAAGCTTTAATAACATCAATAGCTTTATTGACCACGTCCAACACAGATAGATAGTTATTTATTTCACAAAGGCTGTTTTTTATTTTTTACCCTTTCTGTTTCACTTATGGTTAATACTTATCATGCAATTTTAAGGCAATTTAAAGGTACTGTGTTGTACTTATTTTAAATATTTTGTACCGTTATCACACTATTATAAATGAATATGTTCAATAAAAGTTTTTTAAATGTGGGAAAAAAAGGATCGGACTATAGTAGCAGGGTTAGATTGTCAGCTCATTTGTGGGTCAATTTGTGACTTTAGCTCTCCAATGTACTCTGGAAATCAATGCAGGAAATGTTAGGTACAATATACTATAAATAATTGATAGTAAGTATAATGATTTCATACAATGTCCTTCAGCAGATTGAAGTTACATTTATTTTGTTTAACCCAACATATGTCTTGTTTCTTTGGTTTTTTTTTTAGGATCCACACTACCCCGTAATGCTACAGTACTGTCTCATCAGCGTTTGACAAAGCCATTGCTGCATTTACCTAATCAATACACCACAGTAACTGGAGGAAACATTAACCATGAGTTTACTGGAGGTTCGTAGGAACACACAAGAAGAGTTTTGTTCATATTAGAGTTGTAGTCTTAATGCTGTATTCTATTTTTCTTAGATTTTTATCTTTGTTTATTCACTTTAGCTGGTGACCGCCACAGTGTGGGCAGTGAAGGTAGTCTGGGCAGTGTGCGCAGTGCTGGAAGTGGACAGAGCTGTGAGGGAATTGGTGTGAGCTCTTCTCTGCTCATAGAAAATGCTCAGGTAGCTTTGTAAAGACAAAAGTCTTTCTTTTTTAATGTTTTTATTTACCTTGGTTTCATTAGGTCTTTTTTGCTTTTCTCCTTGTAGTCTCTTCATGTTGGCTATGAAGATCATCACAACAAAATATCAACTGGTGAGGCTTGTTTGTTTGCTGTAGAGAAAATTCTTCCGACAAGATATTTAAAGGACACCTAGCCAGAGGCAAAGCTACTTTAGAGGAAGGGATTAGAGGTGGATAGGAGGGAACATCGAAGCAACCCTGCCTGTCTGAAAACTTGACTGTAGCTAAAAGTCATATTTGTGATTACAGAGGTGATTACAAGGAGTGGGTAAAAATGATAAAATGTACAGAGGTATGTGGATTCAGCATGAACATGCCTCTGTGCTTACCTTAAATAGCCTTGTTCTGGTCAGATGTCCTTTAAGGAGCATACCAAAATGACGCCATTGTATATAAATATGTATAGTAGAGTTAGTGGCCTCTGGCGAGAGACAGTTTGTTGCTTGGGGGAGATAGGTCAGGTGTCCCTGAGAATCCGCGTTAGCGGCAAAACATGTCAGACTGAGGGGATACATTAGCAAACAACCACCATCAACTTGTCCGCTAATTCCATCTACGACCTATCCTATCGGCCTGCCGGCCTTACTCATGGGTCTGTTAACAAAGAATTGGTAACTATATCGGAAACCTATTTCTCTTTATCATGCCACAGATTAGCTTCTTCATCACAAATTCCACACTGAGCTACCCTGCGATTGGGGAAAGCTATATGGACTCAAGGCTAAGGATTTGTTTGGTCCTGCACATTTGTTGTGAGACCCATGGATGTCTTTTACATAGATTGATTTGCGACTGGGATCAGCCAACTTGGCCTGTGTATGGATATATGTTGCACTCCCTTTAACCTGCTTTGCTGCTATAATTGGGTATGGCATTTACAGGTACTGTTCTACACCTAGTGCAATCTGACTGCATGAAAATAGACATTATGGTTTACGAATCCAATTTCATTGCAAATCTCCAATAGGAGCTGGTTACCATTTGACTAACAGCAAGCTGATATGCTTACTAGGTCTGGCAACGTATTCAATAGGGTCCCAAAGTACTGAGGACTGTAGCTTCATGTACCATTAGGCAGTTGGGTGGCTTTTTTTTTTTTTTTTAAGAATCTTTTATTTTCAAAAATTATTTTCTTGTACAAACAACATATATGAATACAACATAGCATAGCTAATAAAAATGTGAACATCGCCAGTCATACATTAATACAAGTTCTCCGGCAGTTAGGCAGGACTGTCGGGTGGTGAAATACAGAGAGATTATTATTAGTATGACTAATCTATAGCGTAATTGTCCAGGCAGAGTTCCAGTGTGATATTGCATAATTGCGAAGGTAAAAGTTCCTTTATAGCATGTAGGGGGCATCATAGAGAGCGACCAGGGCCCAAGAGGGATCATACCCTGGTCACCCGCAATTGAAGGGGAGCCATTCTTGGAAAGGGAGCTCAGCTTAGTACATCTCACAGAGTTCACGTTTTTGCAGAGGGGCTTCAAAAGAGAAGCTTATGGTATTCGAGAAAGGAGCAGGAGGTGTATGTATAGGAAGGGAAAGAGAGAAGAAAAGTTAATAGAGAAAGAGAAGAAAAAGAGAGAGAAAAAAGGGGAGAGAAGATGAAAGGGTTCGTGGTCCATACCCGATGTCGCCTAGTCAAATTTTAAGTTTGCCAGAGGGGGCAATGTTGCATGCCAAGTAAGGACAGTGGAGACATCCAGGGGTGGGCATAGGGCCTAGGTGGAAATGAGGGAAGTGTAGCGAGGTGTTTCGATAAATTCGAACCAACCATACCATGTCTTCATAAACTGGTCTCGTCTTTCTTGTATAGTGGAGGTGAGGTCCTCCATTTTTTGCACCCAGTCAATCTCTCTGAGCCAGTCTTTAATTGTGGGGGGGGGTCCGGTGATTTCCAGCGTCTGGAAATTAGGACTTTAGCAGCATTGACTAGATGCCTTGTAAGAGTTTTCTTGTATCGTCTAATTGACCAGTGGTTATGATGGAGTAGGAAGAAGGCAGGGGAGTCAGGAGGGAGAAAGTCTGTCAAGGAGTGCATGATGTCCCTTACATCTCTCCAGAACTGCTTGAGTTTACTGCATGACCAGAAAACGTGAAGGAGCGTACCCATCTCCAATCCACATCTCCAGCACTGTGGGGAGACTGAAGGGAACATCTTGTGGAGTTTGCAGGGGGTGAGATACCACCTGGTGAAGACTTTATATCCTGCTTCCTGGCTTCGAGAGGAGATAGAAGACTTATGGGCAAAGGTTAAAATTTTTCCCCATTGTTTGTCTGTAAACGTTAAATCCAAATCCTCCTCCCACTTTGACCTAAGTGTTTGGCATGGTTCTTCAGTAGAGTTCAGGAGAGAGTAGACCAGGGAGATGGTACCTCGGATGTGTCCCTCCCCCATACAGGCCTGCTCAAATGGAGTAGTGCGCCTGTCAAACCCCGTTTTTGTTCCCTGGGAAAGTAGGAAGTGTCTAAACTGGATAAGGCTCCAGATGTCTAGAGTTGGGGAGCCCAAGAAGGAACGTAGTTCCTCCAATTCTACCCATCTTCCCTCTGATATCAGATGGTGAGCCCGGAGGGTGGTTCCTAATTTCCATGGAACATAGCCTCTTGGATTAAGTCCCATAGGGAAGCTCTCATTGCCCAAGATGGGCATCAGTGGGGAAGGCCACGGCGAGATGTGTGTCAGTTCCCTGTGTTTAGCTAAAGTGCGGAGAGTCTGATGGGGGATAGTAGCAGCTGGTTTTACCTTTGAGGGGTGTCTGGACCATGGCTTACCTTGCAGTGTACCTTCCACTAACTCTTCCTCCATACCCACCCAGCGTTTGAGGGAGCCGTGCCTGTGCCAGTCAATCACCCTAATCAGGGAGGCAGCAGTGTAGTATAGACGCGGGTTTGGGACTGCCATCCCACCTGACTCCTTGGGAGCAGTTTGGATAGCGTATTTTAGCCTAGGTTTCTTGCCGTTCCAGATAAATTGGGAGAAGGTTCTCCTTAGTTGAGTAAAGTAGGTGGAGGGGATGAAGATAGGCATCGTTTGAAATAAATAGAGGAGGCGTGGCATTATCGTCATTTAATGATACAACTCCTTCCAAACCAGGAGAACTGGGGCTTATCCCAGGACTGTAAGTCTTGTTTGATGCGATTCAGGGCAGGGGTAAAATTTGCGGAGACCAGGTCCCTGGGGTTGGGCGTAATCTGAATGCCGAGGTATTTCAAAGAGCGAGTAGGCCACTTGAAGGGGAAATTACTTTGTAACAACGCCTTAAGTTCTCCTGGTAGCTGCAAGCTTAGCGCCTCACTTTTATCATAATTAATGGACATATTTGAAATCTCTCCATAGGTTTTAAATTCGGCCAGTAGGTTTGGTAATGACACATGTGGGTTTGTGAGGTAAAACATAAGGTCGTCCGCATATGCGGCTACTTTGTGGGAAGATTTGGGGAAGGTGATTCCCTGTATGTCGGGGTTATTCCGAACTGTGCACAGGAACGGCTCCAGGGAGAGCGCGAAAATTAGGGGCGAGAGAGGGCACCCCTGACGGGTGCCATTGTGGATAGGGAATGAGTCTGATAGAGCGCCATTCGCCTTCACCCTAGCATTTGGGCAGGAATATAGGGCCAGAATGCGGCCGAGCATATTATCCGACAGGCCAATATATCTAAGTGTGCCCCCAATGAGGTCCCAGTCCACCCTGTCAAAAGCTTTCTCTGCGTCCGTTGACAGCAAAAGGGAAGGTATGGACCGAGACCTCACCCAGTGCACAATATTTAGAGTTCTAATTGTATTATCTCTGGCCTCTCTGCCTAGGACGAATCCCACTTGGTCATAGTGGATTGATGGAATAAGAGGGGCTAATCTGTTTGCCAGCATCTTTGCATATATCTTAAGATCTACGTTGAGGAGAGATATAGGCCTGAAGCTCTGGCATTGAGCCGGGTCTTTCCCCTCCTTCAGAATCACTGAGATGTGGGATTCAAGCATTTGAGAGGAGAAGGGGTTTTCTCCTAGTAGGGGGCTGGAGATTGCGTTAAATGCTCTGAGGAAATGTGGGGATAATTGCTGTGAGAGCCTCTTATAATATTCTGCTGTGTAGCCGTCAGGGCCTGGTGCTTTGCCTGAGGGTGTCTGGGACAGGGCTATGTGTAGTTCGTCTTCTGAGAATGGTTCCTCTAAAAGCTTAATATCATCTGGGGATAACTTCGGCATCCACGATCGTTCGAGGTATTCCGTTATCTTGTTTTGTTTGGTCTCTGCATTAGTTATAGGGTGGCGGTGTGGTAGATTATATAAATTGGAATAGAATTCTTTGAAGATCTCTACAATCTTTTCATATTTATAGTGCATCACTGAGTATTTATCCTTGATACAAGGTATGTAATTTGAGGATTGCTGAGTTTTTAATGCTTTGGCCAAGATCGAGCTGCACTTGTTGCCAAATTCGTAAAAAGTGCGCCGGCAGCGCAAGGCCGCATATTTGACTCTATAAAATAATAATGATTTAAGCTTTTCTCTCAGATTTGAAAGTGCAGATAACGTTGTGGGTGCTCTATCTCTTTTGTGTTTCTGTTCCAACTCACCAATGGATATCAGGGTATCATTAATTTCCTTATCCCTTTCCCTCTTTTTCCTGGCTCCCTCCCTTATCAGTATGCCCCTTGTAAAGCATTTTTGTGTTTCCCAAATCGTGAGAGGTGACATATCCCCCGTAGCATTTATCTCAAAAAATTCCTCAAGTTCCCTTTTAATTCTCTGAAAGACCTGTTTGTCTTCCAGGAGTGAGTTGTTTAGCCGCCAGGAAGCAGGACCCCGTCTATTCTCCCCAATAGTGAGATCTACAGTGACTGGTGCATGATCAGATAGGGAAATATTTCCAATATAGGGAGCTGTTGATACTGAGAGGAGGTTATGGGAGATAAAAATGTAATCTATCCTGGTGTATGCATTATGGGGGAAAGAGTAGTATGTATAGTCGATCGTGGTTGGGTTGTGAAGCCTCCATACATCCACTAGTTGCATTGAGCGTAATAGTGATCTACATTTTCGAAGGGTCGAGTGAGCGACAGAGGATTTTTTCGAAGAGGAGTCTAGTTCCGGATCTAGGGCCAGGTTTAGGTCCCCCCCCAGGAGGACACTGCCCTCGGCAAAAGAGTGGAGTTTAGCCAAAAATGATTGAAAGAAGGTCGCCTGCTGAGTGTTAGGTGCATAGAAGGAGCCTATGGTGATCTTTTGGTTATACACTACACCTTTAACCAAGTTAAATCTGCCTTGTGGGTCTTGATATTGCTCTATCAGAGTGAAAGGGGTATCTCGTGAGATTAAAATGGCGGTACCTTTGATCTTTGATAATTGAGGAGAACTGAAAAACGCTGTTTTATAAAATCTATTTAGAAGCCTGGGTACCTTCGGGCCTTTGAAGTGTGTTTCTTGCAGACAAACCACATTGGCTCTCTCCTTATGACACAAATGTAATACAGACGACCTTTTTTCAGGTACATTTAACCCTCTGGCGTTAAGGGAGAGTAACTTAAGTGACTGCTGGAATTGTCACGATCAAGAAACGGCACCGGGACGACACACGAACCCTCCTAGTATGGAAAACTGAAATAGGAGAAGGTATGAGAGAAATAGAAGTCAGAGAAGAAGAGAGTACAAAGATGCGTGTAGAGAACCACGCAATACACATAAGTGACATATACATTTCAACCTTTATTCCGGGAGTGTACCCTTCCCGGTTTAGGTCCAGAATGAGCATCAGCTCAGGTTCCTGGGAGCCACGAAGGTTCCCGTTGGTATCGGCGAGTCGCCCTGGGGTAAGTAGCCCACAACCAACCAGTGAGTGAGCCCCCTCACCCCCGGGTGACCGCATGAACATGTTCAACCAATGAGAAAAAAAAAATATATATATATGTCTAAGGGTAATAGATAAACTTTCATAAACTCTATCAAATGGACAGAGAAGAACGAGCTATAACCGAGCTAACAGGGGCACAGATCCTTTCGCCCCCCCCTCCCCCCCCCCCTCCCTCCCTCCCTCAGTCCCCGGGTACTAAGAACTTATATATATATTTCTCTGTAGTTGTAGCAAAATTATCCGGGTGGGGTATTAACTCAAGTAGGGTACTATATCTTGGTATAAAAAAAGAGTATATAATCCCCGAGAGCCTCAAATGCCTCTATACACCATCCCTTCATATGTCACACCACCGACTTAACCCAGGCCCCTCACCCCCCACGCTCCCCCCCGCCCTAGAGCCGATCCCCACATCCCCCAAGCCGTCATACACTCCCTCAATAACGATGTTATAGACAGTCCCAATAAACATTATAAATACAGTATAAAATGCAGTATTATGATATCAGGCGCAAATGGATGTAGGTGAGTACTGAGGGGTCCGCAGACCAGGAGGAAATATCAGCCAAAGAGAGTTATTGGACCGGGAGGGGGAGTAGCAACTCATCCTCGTGTAGGGGGAAGGCATGGAGAGCAAGGAGCCCGGGGAGCAGGGAGCGTGAGGGTGGCGAAAAGTGTTTGCAAAATTGAAGGTTGCGGACAGTGCTACGTTCCTGTTTGGCAGGGTCTTTCTGCTACGGCAGGGACTACAGGGGAGGGAGCTTACGTCCGAAGTGAGTCTCCAAGGTTGCAAAACATGGGGGGCGAAGGAGAACAAGTTGGAAGTACTCACGCTGGATCCCGAAGGTTCTTTTTTGCTTTCTGTGGCCTACCGAATTCCGGAGAGTCCGGGTCCCATTCGGACAGGTCTACAACAGGCAGTGACAGGGCCTCCCTAAACGAAGGCAGCTCTCTAGGGTGGCGCAGGATGCAGACCTGGGATCCTTTAGTAGCAATCAACTGGAACGGGAAGCCCCAGCGGTAAGATATTCCATCCTGCTTCAGAACCTGTATGAGAGGGCGCAGAGCTCTACGTTGAGCCAAGGTAAAAGGCGCCAAATCTTGGAACAGTGTAACCTGGGCTCCCTCATGGTCTAACGGTCCGCTGTCACGTGCTGCGACCATGATGTCTTCTTTGTCTTTAAAGTTGTGCAGCCTGCAGATGATGTCTCGTGGTTGCTCTCGATTAGTAGGCACAGCCCGGAGGGCTCTATGCGCGCGGTCAAATTTAATTTTCTGCGCCACAGGGCGATTCAGGAGCCCGTTGAACAAGGATCTCAGAGTCGGTACAATGTCTTCTGTGGAGACTGATTCAGGGATACCACGGATCCTAATGTTGTTCCGTCGTCCTCTGTTTTGGAGATCCTCCATCTGGTATCTCGTGATTTGTGCTGCGGCCTGTTGCTTCTCACTAGATTCTCTCAAGGAGGCAATCTCCGCACGTAGCTGGGCGATGTCTGTCTCTGTCGCGGTAACCCGGCCTGTAAGGCCTGAGATGTCAGCACGTATAGAGGCGATCTCTGACCTCGTGGAGGAGACAATGCGCTCCGTCTGCTCGTCCAGATCTTGTTTAGTTGGGAGTGAGCGGAGGTACCTCCATATGTCCTCCAAGTTGCTCATGGCAGCAGGTCCCGGTCTGGGCTGGCTGGTGGCTTGTGGAGATGAGGTTGCTGGATCCGCCATCTTGGAGGCCGCAGCGCTCGGCGTGGCTGCCTGGAAATATCGGGTCACAGGGCGCTGAGAGGGTGTAGAGTGTTGTCGGTGTCTGCCCTTACCCCTCTTCACTTTATCCATACCCTTTTGGTCATCAGATAGGGGAGAATGATTGCATAAAGTAGCTAAAATTTCATGCGGGCCCGGGAGCTCGGCAGCAAGACGTCCTCACTCCTCCATTGCCGGCCACGCCCCGTTGGGTGGCTTTTTTAAGATAGTTGTGGGGGTTTTCAGGGTTTATGTCTATGTAAATTATTGATTTATTTTTTTTGTACATTCAAATAGAGTATTATCTGAATATCTGCAAGCACCCAAAAGACAATTCTTTAATTTGTGTTGGTATATTTCAATTTGTTGGCAAAGTGCATGTAGATTGATCATTATACAAAGTCATTTGTATTGAGAAATTTCCATGTTATCCTATTTGGTCTCTGTCTCCTAATTCAAAGGTGTGTTGTCTTTAAAATTAAGGGGCTCTGACAAGGCCTGCCAGGCCACACAGTCACTCACCTGGAAATCAACCAACTCTACCTCCCCGGAATAGTTGTCCAGTCACTGAATCGTAAACGATATAGAAAACAAGGAAATTAGGGTTTTCAGGTCCACCAGAGGCGTAGCTAGAGATAGGGCTGTGGAGTCTGTACAAAAATCATCCAATTTACTCCATTTCCGACTCCAGGCGCCCAAAATGGCTCTGATTCTTCGATTCCGTCTCCTTAGTCCAAAACTTACCAGGGCTATGGATTTGGTACAAAAATAATCCGACTCCTCACTCCCAACTCCCCAGTTTATGAAACCACTGACTCCAGGTACCCAAAATTGCTCCGACTCCACAGCCCTGGCTAGAGATTATGGGGCCCCATGGCAGAATTTTGATTGTGCCGTCAGACCTAGGCACTCAAAGGAAATGCCACTGTAACAACCATTGAGGAGGCAGCTGCGGGCAACCTTGCCGCTGCTGCCTCCATTCCGCTGCCCAGTGTGTCTCCCGTGCCTCCGGCGTCTAGCACGCCTAGGACGGGTTTGTCAGCCGCTCATAAGGTCGCATTGTCGTGTGCGCGCGTGCACAGACAGGACCTTTATGCAGGGAGGAGGCGCCTCAGCTGACCAGCTGGTCGGCTGACGTCAGAGGAGACGTCCGCCGCTCCTCATTGGCTGTGAGTAGTGGGCGTGCCTGTGGGGTCTCCTCCGCTTCTTAAGCCTTTCGGCTTCACTCGCAACTCGTCTGCTGTTGCGAATACTTCGTGTTAGCGCTCAGACCTTAGATAGATCTGGTGTGCTTTGATCCGGGAGGAAACCAGGGATTTCACACTAAATAGGAATTATTGTTGTTTATATTACTCTCTATTGATAATCTGTGTATGACTCTGGCTTGCTTCTGACCTCTCTCTCGTTTACTGACTCTGTACTTCTGCCCATCTGATCCTGCTGCCGACTTTGCCTGTTTTACCTCCTTCCTATTTGCCTTCTGATTTTGTACTGTTATTACCTGTCTGTTGCCGACCTTGCCTGTCTGACCTCACCTCCCCACCAGAGAGCCCTGATCTCTGGTGAGGACTCCTGTACTGATAGTACCCACCAGCTCCTCTGGTGAGGTATAGCTATATCTATCAAGTACTACTGTTGCACCAAGCACTACACATTTGTTATCTCTCTTGTTGCCTGCTATACTTGCATTATTGGTGATTCTGCAGATCACCACATAATCAGGGTATAGTGTCTGAATTATTGGTGATACTGCAGATCACTCAATAGCCAGACATCTGGCTTTGCTGACACCAATCGTTACAGCCACCTGCCCCTATCCTATAAGATATAAGTTGACTGGCCAATGTACATTCCTATGCATTGTACACTGCAATCAGCCTATGGGCCCTAAGATAAAGTCAGAGTATGGAGAAAAACAGGAAAATAAATAGTGAACACATTACCGCATGGGACCCCTTTGCTCCAGGGTCCCATAGCATTTGCTGTGACTGCTATGGCTATTGCTGCGCCCCTGAGGTCCACCATCAATAATACAGTGATTATAAAACATAACTTTTAATTACAGTCATTGAATAATAAACAGATATGACAAATACGTTAAAAATCCAAATGGCACATCAATGTGCAGTGATTAGTCTGACGCATGTTTTGCAGTCTATGCAAGAACCACTTCTTAACTACTTGCTGACCACGTCATGCCGATGGGCGTGGACACGGCGGCAGCCCCAGGACCGCCTAACGCCGATTGGCGTAAGGTCCTGGAGCAGCAGTTTCCAGGACCGTCATTGGCTGGCTGGAGGGAGGGATTTGAGTAAAAAATTAAATAAATAAATAGTACATGTTATTAAACAATAAATAACATAAATATTTATAAAAAAAAACAAAAACCTGGGTGAGCGATCAGACCCCAACAACAGAAAGCTCTGTTGGTGGGGAGAAAAGGTAGTTAATTGTGTGCTGAGCTGGCTGAGCTAGGCCTTAAAGCTGCAGTGGCCCATTTAGCAAAAAATGGCCTGGTCTTTAGGCGGAGTTTAACACTGCGGTCCTCAAGAGGTTAAGAGGCAAACAAAGTTTAAACGCCGTAACATGAGGCAGTTAAAAACCTCATCAGAAAGTGTAAAATAGAATATGGATAAATTCCTCTCCTATGCATCGAATATCCATTTTGTCTAGTCAAACCTGCTAGACAAGTAAACAGTTGCCCAGCATAGTCACTGAGTTGGTGAATGTAAGTAATGTAATTAAAGGACTACTGTAGGGGGAAAAAAGAGTTGAACTTACCCAGGGCTTCTAAATGGTCCCCCTCAGACATCCTGTGCCCGTGCAGCCACTCACCGCAGCTCCGGTTCACTTCTGAAATTTCCGACTTTAAAGTCGGAAAATCGCTACACCTGCGCAGCCTCGCCCTCTCTCCTGCTGATGTCACCCGGAGCATACTGCATAGGCGCAGACCGTACTGGGCCTGCACAGTACACTCCTGGTGACGTCAGCAGGAGCAAGGCCGAGGCAGCGCAGTGGTTTTTCGACTTTAAAGTCAGGAATTCCAGAAGTGAACTGGAGGCGTGGACCTGGGCATCAGTAAGTGGCTGTGTGGGCACAGGACGTCTGCGGAGGACGGACACACACACACACACACACACACACACACACACACGTCCTTTAAAGAGACTCCGTAACAAAAATTGCATCCTGTTTTTTATCATCCTACAAGTTGCAAAAGCTATTCTAATGTGTTCTAGCTTACTGCAGCACGTTCTACTATCACCATCTCTGTAATAAATCAACTTATCTCTCTCTTGTCAGACTTGTCAGCCTGTGTCTGGAAGGCTGCCAAGTTCTTCAGTGTTGTGGTTCTGTGATGCATCTCCCCCCTCCAGGCCCCTCTCTGCACACTGCGGTGTGTTATTTAGATTAGTGCAGCTTCTCTCTGCTCTATTATCTTTTACAAACTGGATAAATCCTCCTCTGAGCTGGCTGGGCTTTCACATACTGAGGAATTACATACAGGCAGAGCTGTCTGCACTCTGTAGGAAGAAACAGCCTGACACTTCAGTGGAAGATAGCTGCAGGGGGAAAGAAACACACAAATGATCTCTTGAGATTCAAAAGGAAGGGTGTATACAGCCTGCTTGTGTATGGATGTATTTTCTATGTGTGGACATACTGTACATCAACCTACTTCCTGTTTTGGTGGCCATTTTGTTTGTTTATAAACAAACTTTTTAAAACTGTTTTTAACCACTTTTAATGCGGGGAGGATCGGCGAAATTGTGACAGAGGGTAATAGATGTCCCCTAACGCACTGGTATGTTTACTTTTGTGCGATTTTAACAATACAGATTCTCTTTAAGTTGCAAACCGCAATCGCAGGTAGGGTGGCCAGTAAGTGTAAATGATTGTCCAGGATCAGAATGAGATAAATCATATGGAGACCATCTGTTATGCACAGTGTGGCTGTGGTGAGCAAGTGCTGCTCACTACAGCCGTGCTGTGCATACTAGACAGTCTCCATTCGGTTTACATTATTCTGACCCTGGACATTTATCCTCAGGTACTGGCCATTTTGCCTGTGATTGCAGTTTGCAACCTAATTACATACATTCACCAACTCGGTGATTATGTTTGGTAACTGTTCACTTGTCTAACGGGTTTGATTAGACAAAATGGATATCCGATGCATTTAAAGGACTACTGTGGGGGGTAATAGAGTTGAACTTACCTGGGGCTTCTAATGGTCCCCTGCAGACTTCCTGTGCCTGCACAGCCACTCACTGATGCTCCAGTCCTAGCCTCCGGTTCAGTTCTGGAATTTCCGACTTTAAAGTCTGAAAACCACTACAGCTGCTTCCTTGCTCCCGCTGACATCACCAGGAGTGTACGGTGCAGGCCCAGTACAGTGTGCGCCTATGCAGTACGCTCCTGGTGACGTCACTGGGAGCGAGGACACCGCCGTGCAGGTTTAGTGGTTTTCCAACTTTAAAGTCAGAAATTCCAGAAGCGAACCGGAGGGGGGGACCGGAACATCGGCTGCGCGGGCACAGGACGTCTGCGGGGGACCATTAGAAGCCACAGGTAAGTTCAACTTTTTTTCCCCTACCCCCCCTACAGTACTCCTTGAAGAGGATTTTATCAATACTCTTTTATACTTTTTAATGATGTTTTTAACTGCCTCATGTCACGGCCTTTGACAATTACTGCATATCAACATGACAAGGATTTTTAACAAATTTGTCATATTGGTTTATTACTCAATGAAATGACAGTATGTAAGTTTCATTATCACTGTATGATTGATTGTGGACCTGAAAACCCTCATTACCTTGTTTTCTTGTTATCTATACAGACCAGAAGGGTGGTCACCTTATTACGGTGTTACGGTGTTACTTCTATACTTATAGATTTGCAGCAGATTCGACCATCAAGTAGACTGTTAAGTTGAATCTGACAGGAATCTATGTGATGTGTACACACTAGGAACAGATTTCCAATAGATTTCAGATTGAAATCTATTCGAAATCGATCTAAATGCATTATTGGACCATTTGACCAATGCAACTCTATGGGCTATCGATATGCTGCCAGCAGCAGATCGACCTAGATTTTTCATCCTGTCAGATAGATCAAAGCAAACAAAATCGGCAGCAAATTGATCGATGCATAGATTTGATAGAATCGATTTCTGATCGATTCCATAGAATTGATCGATGGCTGAAATCGACCAGTGTTTGGGCTTCTTAAGGTTTTGAAAAAAATATGCATTTTTCTGGCGATCTACTGATAGCCACCTTTACCAATAAGCCCCTTAGGGTAATTTTAATAGTTACTTTACTATGTGACAAAAGTCCCTTGGCTGCTCAGTGTCCACTGCAGCTGGATGTTTTTTTTTTTTTTTTTTTTTTTTTTTTTAGGTTGGAGTTTAACTTTAAATTTAAAGAGAGCCAGTGGAAGATTGCCATATATTGAAATGGAGGTAAAAACTGCATACTATGTAAACTAGTTTCAAATATTTGCTGTGGAATTGTCCTGTGGCAGAAGAGCCCTGGGGCAAGACGATCGCACTGCACCATGTCCTCTTCCATATTACCCTGCAGCTTAGTTATACAACTGGGTAATAAGTGTAGTGTTGCCCACCACGCCACTGGATTACTATTGCTCTGCGCATGTGCCTGGCTACTGTGATCGATTGTGCAGTAGGCATGAATCATGCAGCAAGATACTGCAGAGTTTGTGGCAGGCTTGCGACAATTTCGCTACTTCTGTCACGCCACATCGCCTCGCAATAATGTGTAAGTCTCTATAGACTTACATTGTCTTTGTGGCAAGCTGTAATGGGGGAAGAGTACTGCGACGGAATGCGCCACGTGTAGTGTTAAAATAGCCTAAGTCAGGGGTTCTCAAACTGGGTGCCGAGGCACCCTGGTATACCTCAAGCACCTCCCAGGGGTGCCTCGCCATTCATCCCCATCCATTGTGAATTGCCATCAGATAATGCAACCGCACTTTGATTTACAATGGGTGGGTCAGTGACCACTTGGAGCGGGGGGGGGGGGGGGTGCTGCCTAATAGGGGCCACTGACAACGTGGGGGGGGGGGGGGCTTGATGACTAATGGTGTCTTTCATCTTGTACATTTCTTTTCCTGAGTAGGTTTAGATTTGCATGTTGAGAGAATTTTCTGTTGAACACTAAAATTGCTGTTTTGTCTTCAGGCACATCACTTCCCATGAGGCATGCAGGTCATTCAGAGGTGAAAGATCCAACTGTACATATTCAAGGGAAGGTATGCTCATTTACAAAGA
This sequence comes from Hyperolius riggenbachi, assembly GCF_040937935.1. Classification (NCBI taxonomy): domain Eukaryota; kingdom Metazoa; phylum Chordata; class Amphibia; order Anura; family Hyperoliidae; genus Hyperolius; species Hyperolius riggenbachi. The sequence continues at coordinate 112,085,969 of NC_090657.1, read as the reverse complement.
ATTACACCCTAACAATTTACTGTGAAGCATATGACCTCCTTAAAGAGGAACTCCAGTGAAAATAATGTAATAAAAAAAGTGCTTCATTTTTACAATAATTATGTATACATGATTTAGTCAGTGTTTGCTCATTGTAAAATCTTTCCTCTCCCAGATTCACATTCTGACATGTATTACATGGCGACATTGTTACTGTGGGCAGATTATGTAGCTGTTTCTAGCTGGTCTGGCTTTAACAGACAGCTATAAGCAGCTATTTCCTGTCTGTGAACATTGTTACATTGTGGCAGTTTGCCCAGAGTACCGTATGGTACCAGAGCGTCTTGTGGGAGGGGTTTCAGCACAAAATCAGTCATACAGCGCCCCCTGATGGTCTGTTTGTGAAAATCATTATTTTTCTCATGTAAAAGTGGGTATCAGCTACTGATTGGGATAAAGTTCAATTCTTGGTCGGAGTTTCTCTTTAATATATTGCTTTTCCTTTTCAATCGATTTTTATAGAATTTTCAAAAAGAAGTCATACATTGCATTTATAACAGTAATCATTGAGACATGATGTGTATCCACAAATGGGAATTGCCACAAAATATTCATATTGATCAAAAACATTTCGTTTTTGTCGTGGAGTTGGAGTTGTTTAGTCGGAACAATTTTTGGGTACCTGGAGTCGGGGAAAAAATGCACCGACACTAATAAATTTAAACTGTAATTAAAAAAGAAAATATGATAAAAGGTTCTATTTCTCAGATAATAGTAATCATATATAACTTATACAGTAATAGCAGTGCTTAGTGCACACAAATATAATAAACCAGTCAAAAAACAAGTTATTTCTGCTGCTGCAATAAAGCAGTCATTGTATTGTTAAAGAGAATCCAAGGTGGGATTTAATTATGTTACTGGGGCACAGAGGCTGGTTGTGCACACTAAGACCAGCCTCCGTTGCCCCATGGTGTGCCTCCATGTCCCCCCTGCGCGCCGCTATAACCCCCGCAGTGCTGGCGACACGCAGCGCGTCGCCAGCACAATGTTTACCTATGCGCTGTCAGTCAGCGCCGCTCCCCCGCCTCCTCCGCATCGGCGCTACCCGCCCGTGTCACTTCCATCCTGTCAACAGGAGGGAAAGGACACGGGCGGGTAGCGCCGATGCGGGGAAGCGGCGCTGACAGACAGCGCTTAGGTAAACATTGTGCTGGCGACACGCTGCGTGTCGCCAGCACTGCGGGGGTATAGCGGCGCGCAGGGGGGACATGGAGGCACACCATGGGGCAACGGAGGCTGGTCTTAGTGTGCACAACCAGCCTCTGTGCTCCAGTAACATAATTAAATCCCACCTCGGGTTCTCTTTAAAGAGAATCTGTAATGAAAAAAAAACCCTCTGGGGTTAACATATAACCTCGGGAGGGGGTAGCTTCTGGATCCTAACGAGGATTCCCCCGTCCCTCCGTTCGCCTGCCGGGCTCCCCCGAACTGCGTCGAGGTAAATATTTACGTACTGCGATCCCGCACAGGTGCATTAGCCTCTCTTCCATCAGGCTAAGGCGAAAATAGCCGAGCCCAATTGATCCGCTCTATTGCACAGGCACAAAGGACTCCCGCCTGCACAGCAGAGCGGATATGATCAGGCTCGGCTATTTCCGCCTTAGCCCGAAGGAAGAACCTCTAGTGCACCTGCGCAGGATCGCGGTAGGTAAATACTGTATATACTTGCGTATAAGCCTAATTTTTTAGCATAAAAAATGTGCTGAAAAGTTACCCCCTCAGCTTATATGCGAGTCAGTGGAGCAAAACAGATGGTGGAGAAGGCAGAGGAGTCTAAGGATTGTGCACTAGAGATCCTGGTCTTACCTGCTTGTGACCTGCTGTGTCCGTGCTCCCATCCCCGGCAACATGGTGTGCAGAGTGTGCTGCTCAAGACTACCTGTGTCTCCTGGCCTGTGGAGTGGAGCGGGCTAGCAACGTGTCAGCGGTGCAATGATTGGGGATTCTTCCTGTGTGGCAATCACTGTGTCTGGGCACCTGGGGGGCCATAACGTAATACTGGGGGCACATTTGGCTATAATGGGGGCAGCGCTAATCCTGGGGTACATCTGGCTATAATGGGGTAATTCTGATCCCGGGGACACATCAGGCTATAAAGGGGGCACTGTTCCTGGGGGTTCATCTGTCAATCTATTCTGGGGGTTGCAAACACAGGAGACACATCTGGCTATGCTGGGGGCTGATATTGGGGACACATCTGTCTATATTTGGGGGAGATGGGTGATACTAGGGACACATCTGGATATCTATACTGGGACGACCTAAACTGGTGGCACAGTTTTTATGTCAATAGCACTTTTTATTTTACCATTAAAATGCATAGAGAGGAACATTTTACTTGGCACCAAATACCCCCCCAATGAAAGCTCAGTTTGTCTTGAAAAAAACAATATATAGATCATTTAAGTGGCATGAGTACAGACGAAGTTATTGCTGATTATAAAGGGACACAGCTAAAGCGTGAAAACTGCTCTGGTCCATTAGGGTAAAACAAGGTCTGGATGCAAAGTGGTTAAAAGGACCCTGAGCAGTAACGTAAATTAAAAGATTTTGCTTACCTGGGGCTTCCTCCAGCTCACCGTAGGCCGTGAGGTTCCCCGGACCTGGGCCGGTTGTCGAGCGACTCTTCCTGGATCCTGACACTCATAGTCATCATGCCGGCCGCTACGCGTCATCACGCCAGCCGCGTGACAGGTCTGCGCATGCACGGTTTAGGGTTAGAAAACCATGCAGACCTGTCACGCCGGCGGCGTGATGACGACCAGCATCAGGATCCAGGAAGAGTTGGTCCGGCACGGTTGTCGCCGGTAACGGGAGCTGCCGGCGGGACATGGAGAGAAGCCAGGAGGATGCCAGGGGACCTCGCAGCCTACGGTTGGCTGGAGAAAGCTCCAGGTAAGTGAAATCATTTAACTTACGTTATTAACAGTATGCTATGTGCACAGATACCTATAAAGTCAGGAATATGGGATACCATTTTTACGATGAAAATCTGTAGAATCCATTTGGGGTGTTTTTAAGCTGAGGCTGCCAAAAAGTTACAATTTTAAGATGCAACTGAAAAAAATAACATTTCCAAAATTATGGTTAAATTTGGAAAAATTTCAGCCAAACCACATAAATCTATATATACATGTATATTTAAAAAATGGTGACGGGTGTGGATGTTAAGGCAATTAAAGTGTATCGGAGGCAGATGGAAGGGGGTAGGGGTGGACAGGCATGTTCCTTGCTCCATGATCCCCCCCCCCCAGCCCTCGCTCCACACTGCAAACCCAAAATCTACCAACCTCTTGTTGCCAATCTAAGATAAATGGTGTCCTTTGTAGGAGAGGCAGTCTCTGGCGTTACAAGCGCCCCTGCCACTCCTCTCAGTGACCCTTCACTGTCTTTTTTTTCCACCCCTTCCTCCCCTCCCCCCACCCCTTCCCAGTCTCTGAGTTATGTGCTTTTGGATGATACAATATAGGGAGAAAAAAAGTTACACCCGCTAAAGAAAAAAAAAATACATTTATTTCAAAATAAAATATCTTCGCCATACATAGTACCAGCAACATAATTTAAGAGTTGAAAGGGGATAAATAGATTATTAAGATACAAATTTATTTTCAAACTGTAATTGGTGAGAATAGAGAAATTGTTTGTTTTTTCCATTGGTTTCCTCTTTTTTTCCATTGAAAATAAAATAATTCCTGAGAGTAAAAAAACACCCAAAGAAAGTCTAGTTTATCCCCCAAAACCAGGTGAATATCACCAGGTGTCATAAGTAGTGAAAAAGGGATTAAATACGGGCATAGCTAAAATGTCAAAACTGCAGTAGTCCAAAGTGGGAAAACAGGTCTAGGTGGTTAATATGTCCCTTGAAGCCATGACAGCTTTATGGTCTGTACATCTGAACTGAGAGGGATATGTAGGCTGCCATATTTCTTTCCCTTTTAACATTACCAGATGGCTGGCTGTCCTGCTGATCTCTTTGGCTGCAAGTAGTGCCTGAGTCACACACCTGAAACAAGCATATGGCTAATCCAGTCAGACTTCAGTCAGAAACACCTGATCTGCATGCTAGTTCAGGGTTTATAGCTAAAATATTCAGTCAGAAGATCAAAGGAACAGCAAGGCAGTTTGCATTGTTTAAAAGGAAATAAATAAATGTCAGCCTCCATATCCATCTCCTTTCAGGTGAACATTAACTCTTCCCAGTCCATATCTGTTAAAGATGTCTTATCTGTATGCCATTTGCTACAAATTAGGTTAGTTTTCTCTTTTTGTGCGTATTGTAAAAGCTATGATACCTTGAGAATTGCTTTCATTATTAGTATTATTTGTTATTTATATAGCACCAAAATCTTCTGTAGCGCTGTGCATGATACAAAACAAATAGTCAGGAACATAGATACAGGAGAGGTTCAAAACTCTGTACTACAAAATAATCTCGTTATAATAAACTCGGGTATAGTAAACGGCCGGGTATAGTAAACTAACTCTCCAGGTCCCGTCCAGTCTCCATTATAAGTCTATGGGAGCAATGCGGGTATAGTAAACTCATTTTTTGGCCCCCACGTTACCATGACTCTGGATATAGAGAAAAAGTGGGTGGCGGCGTGCATCAGTGTGAAACCCATGGTCGGCTGCTCTCTTCATGCTGGCAGGTGAGCTGATACCTTAATTGAGTGCAATGAATAGTGCCACTGTAAATCTTTAGCAAGTATGCACATTTGGTGGATGGACTACAAGGTCTAGAATGCCTTAGGGCTGCATAACCAGGAAACACAAATACCAGGCTGGACAAATTGCAGCATGTGTCATGTAACTGAGTAAGAGAAAACTTCCTTGTCACACTTGGGCAATCGTGCAGCCTCGCTCCAATGACTGCATTTTGGAGAGAGGCTGGATGATTGGCCCAGGCGTGAACAGGAAGTTTTGTCTTGCCTAGTTACAGGACACATGCTGCGATTTATCCAGCCTGGTATTCGTGTTCCCTGGTTATGCAGCCCTAAGGTATTTTAGACTTTGTAGTCCGTTCACCAAATGTGCATCCTTGTTAAAGAGTAACATTGGCACCATACGCTATTGTGTGCCATGAGTATTGTATGCTACCAGTAAAAGTCTGGTTTCGACCGCGGCGGCCGCTGGATGCTCTGCCTGCCTGCCGCAGCTGTGTCTCTGTGTATGGTCAGACTGAAGGCCTGTTTCCACTACAGCAAATCTGCATGCATTTTCTGCATGCAGATTCGCATAACCAATATAAATCAATGGGCCTGTTTCCACTTGTCAGAAATTCTGTGCAGTGGACTGTGCAGAAAAAATCTGCACAGCAGAGCCATCAGAATACGCACCCCGCAAGGCTAGTGTGCAATTTAGCCTGTAATGTATTTAATAGGAAATTTGCATACGTTTTCGTTATGCAAATTTTCCATGCGAATTTTGCGTACGTTTTTGCTTAAAATCATTGTAAAAGCACACAGGCACTGACATGGTTAAATTCACATACTTACAAACAGATGCAAATTTTAATGCGTTTTCAGGTTAAAATTTGCATACAATCGCATACGAATTTGCATCCGCATCCAAATTAGTTTTTGCGTTTTTCGCAACGGAATAGCACCACACCAGTGGAAACGGGCCCTGACTCTGTGGTGCCGATTGCTGGTGGTGTATTTTTGCCATTGAAAACCAAAAGAAAGTTGTTTTAAGTTTGCATTTTCAGTAAAATGCCATTAGAAAAGACAAAATTGATTGGATTAAAAAACCTTCACTTTGCATTGTAAGTTTACTGCCTCATCCACTAACCCCTGTGTGTCCTGTTCTAATGTCTCCAACCCACTGAGCTCTAGACTGTAAGCTCGCAAGGGCAGGGACCTCCTCATTCTTTTATGTAATGTAATGTATCTTATGAACATGCACCAGTGTTGGTGATGTTTAAAACCACACATCATCAATGCCTCTATTTGTTTGTATTACTGGATGTCCTGATTGAGTTTTGAACCTCTCCTGTATCGATGTTCCTTACTACCGTATATTCCGGCGTATAAGACGACTGGGTGTATAAGATGACCCCCCAACTTTTCCAGTTATTATATAGAGTTTGGTATATACTCGCCGTGTAAGAATACCCCTCTTCCAATGCACACCAAATAAAAATTAAAAAACATCATATGCTGGTGCTATGTATGAACAGATACTGGTGCTGTACTGTATGTGGTACCTAGTATATAACAGTATACAGGTGATTGACTAGTAGGATTGGTCAACTCTCCCTAATGCTGGAAATACAAAATACAGTTTTGAGTTAGATGGTTAGATGGTTTGATAGATCATTTCCGACATGTCCGATCTTATATTCGATTGTTTTTCTGATCGATTTCTCATAGAAGTGAATAGAAATAGATAAGAAAAGATAACGGAAACGAATCGGAAATCAATCAGACTGAAAATCGACCGAAAAAACGAATTGTGTATGTATCCTATATATCCATATATATTCCTAGCATAAGTGGATTGGTCAGCTCTCCTTGTTTACCTGTTTATCAGAGTGGTATGGAAGAATAGATTGCACTGTACCCATAAAACACGCCTCTAAAACACAAACCTGTCTGGCCCACCCTTGTATCCTATTTACCTCCTTCTCAGCCTTTCAGATCTTGCACAAGTTGAACTGGTTGAACTCGATGGACATATGTCTTTTTTCAACCCAAATAACTATGTAACTATGTGCGCCTGCGCCGCTTTACTACAGTACTCAGCAGCAAGATCTGAGAGTCAGTAACAGGATAGAGTGTATCACCCGGCATCAATGACACATTGGCGTATAAGACGACCCCTGACTTTTCACATGATTTTCAAGGGTTAAAAAGTAGTCTTATACGCCAGAATATACAGTATTTGATTGTACTATGTACAGCACTACGGAAGAGGTTGGCACTATATAAAAAATAATAATGGATCTCCTTTTACATTTTTAGGATACAGAACTTATTTATTGCTGGCTTCGTAGATTCCAGCTGGACATGTATGTTGGGAACTTTATATCTGCAGGCTATGACCTTTCAACAATCAGCCGCATGACACCAGAGGTAAATGCACCAATCGGCTCTAGTCTGCTTTACATACCTATTGTTCATTCAAGTGACTGTTAAATTATACCTTGTTCCCTATAGGATCTGACAGCCATTGGTGTGACAAAGCCAGGCCACAGGAAAACCATTTCAACAGAGATTGGCAAGCTGAATGTAGCTGATGGACTTCCTCATCAAATGCCTGTGAGAATCTAGTTTAATTATGTAGCATAATGCCTTTAATTAAGAGAAGTAATGTAGCAATCACCGGGGAAAGACTGCCTGTAACCACATCACATTGAAAAATATGCTGTGCTCTTCATTTGTTGAAGAATTGAAGACCAATCTTTAACCTTGTCCTTGTATAGAAATAATAAGTTATTGAGCTTGTGAGTTTTGCAGTTCACCAATCTGTTTAATGGCTTCTGGACCAGCATTCCCCCTATCGACATCTGCTAATCCCTGCCATGGCGTACATTTCAACTCCTGCATTCTCTCGTACACAGCGCCCCATTGTTCGCGCTGATACTGGGTCGCTGCAACACCTAGCTCTGCTGTCACACTGACATCTCATTCTGCATTTGTTATTCCATTGGCTCCTGACCCCGTGATCACTGTGAAGCAATAACAGTGACTACTACTCATTTAAAAAAAAAATCTCTGGTCTATAAGGGGCCAGAGACAGCGGGCCCAGAAGTGGTTAAACTACACCTGAAATTTTTTTCACAGTTTCATGAATACTTTGATATAGCATAATGTTACACGTGCCTTTTTGTAATTTAATAATATTTTACATTACATTTCAATATCCAGCTATAATTTTTCAAAGTTTCAAGGACATTGAAGTTGCATGTCTTGTCAACTTCTGTGAGAATCAATAGGTGTATTTAGGATACTGCCCAGCATGTAAAATGCAGCCCAAGGTGTGTGTTAGGCGTGAGTTCCTGTGTACTCACTGTGGGGGTGAGTGTGTTGGGTGAAAGAGGTAAGGTATTACTCTCCACTCTTACCTCTTTCACCTAACACACTCACCCCCACACACCCTCTTTATTTCCCTATATGAGACTAGTCAACTCATGATCTAACATTATGGAATAATATTACCGGTAACCAACATTGTAGTTCTATAGTGTAGTCAGAAATAAAAATGAAAAATTATATATATATATATTTCAGATGATGGTCAGATAAATATAATATATAGTAATCATAGCCACCGTTGTCCTTCAAAGCAAGGAAAGCATAGCAGCTCCTTGAAATTCAGATGTGGAGTTTGCCATAAATACTTCCTGTGTTAAGATATTACAAATCATAACAAATCCCTTTGGAAATAGATGTCGTTTTTTTTCCTCCATAAGCATAGCATGTATTTTGTACAAGTCTAGAATCTAAAAGCTAATCTACCATACTTTTGTATTGCCCTCTGATGTGTATATACATATTAATCAGGTCTCAGGTGTCTTTTTTTTTTTCTCTCCAAGTTAAATAAGCCTAGTTTGTTCTAACTTTGTTTCTGAGATCTTACATCCCTCTGATTTATGTAGATGTCCATCTATTTTAGGACATCAATGTCCTTCCTATAGCGTGGTACCCCAAACTGTATCCCATATTTCACATGTGGCCTCACAAATGATTTATACAGAGGGAGTAGTATACTAGCATCTTGTTGATTTTATTTTACATTTTATACATCTCAGAATTGTTATTACTTTAGCTTCTGCTGCTTGGCATTGAATACAGTTGCTTAACATGTCATCAACCAGTATTCCTAAGTCCTCCTCTTAAGTTCTCAGCTGTATGTTATTTAGTTTATATGGTTTCGTTTATATGGTATGCTTTACCATTGGCACATCCGAGGTTCATTACTTTACAATCATCATTAAATTTAATCTGTCTTCTCCCTACCCATAAGGCCATGCTGTAAAGTTTCTGTAAATTGTCAATATCCTGATTATTTTGTACAATTCTGCATAATTTTATATCATCTGCAAAGATGGCAACATTGTTCTGTATTTCAACTACAAGGTCATCAATAAACAAAGTGAAAAGGATCAGACCTAGTACTGACCCTTTCGAAACCCCACTACTAACAGTTTCACTTTTTGAATAGGATTAGTTTACTACAACTCTTTACCTTCCATCCATAAATTATTTCTCTATCCACGTACAACTCTTTTTCCTAGTCCCTATATCCTCAGCTTTTACACTAGGCTATTGTGAAGAGCAGTTTTAAAAGCTTTGCAAAGTACACTACATTTGGATCCCAAGATCTTAATTTTCATTCATCACTACATAAAAGCTAAAAATAAAGCTTTGTGAGACAAGACCTGTCTTTAGCAATCACATGCTAATGAACTGGATTGGGATTATTTTGTACTTTATAATTTTGTGTCCCCTCCAAAGACAATCCGCCACTGCGCATCTTAATTCAGTTTATTGTAAGATAATTAAAGCAGGGCTGTGGAGTCGGTACAAAAATCCACCGACTCCTCAGTTTAGGATTCCACTGACTCAGACTCCTCAACTCTGACTCCTCTAATTTGCATATTACAATCTTGTTGATTGAAAATATGTAACATGATATTCGTCTCTTAACTGCCAATGCTTCTGAATTTTAAAAGACAACTGAAGTGAGAAGGATATGTAGACTGCCATATTTATTTTCTTTAATCATAGACTAAAACTAGTCCTTAGTACTTGAAAAAGGTACAGACCGGAACAATGAACATCTATCGGGCCCTAGGCAATGTAACTGTGGGTACATGTAAGAATGATGTGCAGGTACTCTGCAGGAGAATGAGGCGATTCTTCCTCTATTACACATTCCTCATGCACAATCTGAACCAAGTTTATGGGTGATAGACAACACCTCTGTGTTCAATGTGCACAACATTCTCAGTGGATTCCCTGCAGCTCTGTGGGGAGTGCATATGTAGAGTATAGTACTACTGTGTAACAAAGTAAACCTGGGACAGATGAAATTAAAGTATTATACATGCCTGGGGCTTCCTCCAGCTTCCTTCAAGCCAATCAGTCCCTCACGGTCCTCCTCCGCCAACTGGATCTTCTGTTATGAGTCCAGGTACTTGAGCCAGTCTGGCATAGTGCAAATGCACACACTCCACCGCCGGGAGCGTACTACACCTGCGCAGCACTATTGCGCAGGTACAGAATGCTCCTGGCTGTAGGAGCGGCACGCGGCCGGACTGGGCTGACTGGCTGAATTACCGGGACTCATAGCAGAAGATCTAGGTGGTGGAGGAGGACAGCGAGGGACTGAAGGGGACGGGAGGAAGCCCCAGGTATGTATAAAACTTTTCTTTTCATCCGTTAAAGGTACCCTTTAATTCGTAGTCAGCAAACCAAATTTTAACAACATATCAAATTATTTGATTTCATGAGCAGAGAGAGTGCATACATTTGCATAAACCAGCATCAATGCAGAATTATTTCCATCTCATTGACCATCTCTTAGTGCAGGGGTCAGGAACCTTTTTGGCTGAGAGAGCAATAAACGCCACGTATTTTAAAATGTAATTCCGTAAGAGCCATACAATAAGTTTCAGCAGAGGGCTCATGTCCCTGTTGCCATGGTGATGTGTATACAGTTGATCCTCTGGGCGGTGGCAGTGTCAGACACGTCTTCAGCTTTTCTTGGGTTTCAGCAACATCAGCAATGTCCCCGAGAGCCAGATAGGAGAAATACCAACTAACAGCTTGTACAGTTAGCTAGCTGACTTGGGGGTTGATTCACTTTGTAGGCTGAGATCCTCCACACTTTGGCCCAATAGGCTGCCTGTCAGGTGACAGGCAGCCTATTGGGCCAATCAACGTGCGGGGATGTCGTCCTACAAAGTCACTGAACCCGACAGGGTCCAGAGTGGGACAATTGGAGCAGCGGTTGTTTGTTTTGGGGTAGCATGAGTTAGTAGTGCATGCTACAGCAGTAGTAAGCTGTGCTGCTTGAGCAGTGTAGCTTCGTGAATCAGCCCCTAACTGTGAGCCAGATGTCGCCATCAAAAGAGCCACACATGGCTCCCGAGCCATAGGTTCCCTACCCCTGTCTTAGTGACACGGCTACACATCAGGCTTTATTCTTACAGCATAGATGTTATTTAGTATATAGGGAGATTCCTGTATACACATCATATATACTGTACAGTCACAATCAGATATGTATATCTGACTTTAAAAATACAGTAACTAGTTTTGATTAGTTTATTTCATTTTTGTGGACGAAGCACAGCTATTACTGCATATATAAATCATTTATGATGACTATTATCTGAGAAATAGAACATTTTATGATATTTTCTATTTTAATTGCAGTTTAAATTCATTAGGAGTCTGAGTCGGTGCATTTTTCCCCGACTCCAGGCACCCAAAATTGCTCCGACTCCACGACTCCCGACTCCACAGCCCTGAATTAAAGTACAGACATTAGCATTGAAAAATGCAGTGGAGTGGCATTTTCAATGCTAATCTCTGTACTTTAATTGGTTTGCAATAAAGTGAATTTAGAATAGCATTGCCGGATTGTCTTTGGAGATGATCATTTAAAGTCCGGTAGGTACATGAGTATAGCTCGCTTATTTTCAGCCTGAACATTTGAGTGCTGCCCATCTTTCTTTGCGGTTTGTATAATTTTGTATAGGATCCCTTTGAACACACAACTGATATTAACCCTTTCCAATGCTTTTTCCTGATCACCCATGTCCCCCAAATCTCCCCCCCCCCCCCCCCCCCCACCCTGCACTTTGTTTTTTCAGGTGTGCTGGGGGGACATAGGTGATCAGGGGAAAAGATCAGCAGTAGAGATCTAGAGGCTCTGTACCTCCTTGCTTTACAGTGAAAAAGGCAACCTGGTGTCTGTGCCAGCTTGATCTCTGTAGCTCCACCTCCCTTGTATGGGCACTAGCAAAATGGTAGTATACAGCACTTCATTCTGCTGGAGGGGATCAAAGTGTCTGAATTTGTCCCATACTTTGATCCACATAGGGGGACTCCATGCCAAAACAAATCCAGCAGCAGTGCCTCTACAATCGTTGCAAATGGACCCACATAATATTTAAATTATATGGTGCAGCAAAGATCAGAGTGTTGGACATAGTCCCAATTCTTGATCTGAATAGAATTGGGCTATGCCAGATTTTTTTTTTCAATAAACTAAAGCTTAAAGTTGCCCATAGACGTGATTTCCCGGCGAGCAGACGGCAGCGGCAGTTCCACAGATTGTGAATCGATTTCATGGTCCCCCACAGACATCCTGTGCCCGCGCAGCCACTCCCCAATGCTCCGGTCCCGCCTCTGGTTCACTTCTGGAATTTCAGACTTTAAAGTCTGAAAACCACTGCGCCTGCATGCCATGTCCTCACTCCCGCTGATGGCACCAGGAGCGTACTGCACAGGCCCAGTATGGTCTGTGCCTGCGCCGTGCGCTCCTGGTGACATCAGGGGAAGCGAGGACACGTCAACGCAGGCGCAGTAGTTTTCAGACTTTAAAGTCTGAAATTCCAGAAGTGAACCGGAGGCGGGGCCAGAGCATCGGTGAGTGGCTGCACGGGTACAGGATGCCTGCGGGGGACCATTGGATGCCCCGGGGCACTTCAACTCATTTTCCCCCGAGCCCCTACAGTTTCCTGGTCAGCACACTGTTAAACTGTAATATCACCCAGTTGAGCCATAGGGAAATATGAACATTACCTTGCGCATTCAGTTGTAACTGACAACTGTGGATATACAACTGACAGCAACTGGTATTTTTCAGTTCTGACAAAATATTGTCAGAACTGAAAGGGATCACTGTAAGAAGAAAATGGTGAGCTTCTGAGAGGAACTGACTGTGAGGTAAGTATGTAATATTCATTTACAGCTACGTCATGTGTTTATTTTAAATAATTTTGCTCGTTTCAGGTTCCCTTTAAGGAACAAGATAGGGACTGTAGGTTCATTCTTAACCTGAATTTGTTCTTATGTCTGAAAATTGTGCCATCTCTGTCCCCTGTGCCTCCAGTGTCCCCCTCTGTGTCACCTCTGCCCTTTGTACCTGTTACTGTGTACAAGTTTAAAAGCGATTTTTTTTTCTTGTTCTCATGGATACAGAGAATCCATGCCGTTCGTATCGGCGGGTCATTCGTAAGTCGGGGACTACCTGTACTATTTTTGTGTGACCTTATGTTTACATGGGATATGCCTCCAATTGGCTGTCGCCGGCACACCACCCCTACCAACCCAGTGATGCTGTGCGGCAGGCGGTCCTGCCGCTGACTTCACAGGCCTCTGACAGATGGGCGACGGCTGCGCACTGTGCTGCTGTTCTGCGCATCACACAGCAAGTTCCACCATCAGGTCCGCCGGTGCGGCGGCCAGATGGGCGTAACGGCTGATGTGCTCAGACTCATGGGATTGAGGAGGTCTGGTGGTTAATGGTGAGTGGGTGTGGGTGTGTGAATTTGCATTTAAACTGTCCTATCAAAGATTAGCCATGCAGTTTCCTATCAGGTTCGCATATGTAAGGAGCTATGCAACTGGCTACTAGTATAATCAATTATGATTGGCTAATTGTGATCCATGTGTGTAAAAGGATGTTTGATATCATTGTATATTTGTACTACACACAGCACAGCTTGATAAAGAGGTGTCACGATTGTGGAACTTTCTCCGTGATCAGCGCACAACGCGTGCGCTGACACGGCGGAAATCCTCCACAAGCGTATATTTGCAGGCACCCAGCAAAAGGTGCTACGCACCTGTAGAGGGAAATTCCTGTCGGCAGATGGCGCTGGGGAGTGCAGAGGAACCAATCCTCTGTACCTCCACAAGTGCCAGACAGGAATTGTACGAAGCGCAGAACGCAATCGCAAGAGAGGCGATTGCGAATGAGATTGAGCAAAGGGATAGGTTGTATGTGTGTGCGCCAATCCAGTCGCCACCCCGCGACCGCGCACACACAACAGCAGATACGAAATAGGAACGCGATCGCGAGAGGTGCGATCGCCAGACGTGACACAAGGCAGATCAGAATAGAATACGAGGGTAGCAAAGGCACAGCAAATACAATAAGGAGATACGGAAAATAACAACCGCTAGCTAACTGCGAACACCGCACTCATTTGCAACAGTGCACGCGGTTATGCGCGATCTCCACGTGATAAGCACAATAGAGACAAGCACGCCTAACTAACCATAAACAGACAAACATGAAACAGAGGACGCGAGCGCTTGCTTAACGGTTACCTCACCGAGCCTGCAGCAAGCGTAGCGGACAATACAGACACACGAAAAACAGGAACTAGGCAGAAAGGATCCACCGCTCTTCCGCCAGAGCAAGTGTGATCCAAGCAGGAACACAGATCAGAAAGATCCACAGCCGCTAACGCTAGCGGCTAGTGCGATCTAAACAAGACAGATCAGATGAGGTAGCTGGTAGCAACCGCTGCTCCAGCTTACACTCCAGGAACTAGATCAGAAGGATCCACAGCTGCTACCGCTAGAGGCCAGTGCGATCCAAACAAGACAGAGCGATTCGCTATCAACCGCCGCTGGTGACAGCGCAATCGCGACAGACAAGACAGAACAGAAGGATCCCCAGCGCTCGCAAAAAGTAGCTAGCGCGATCCCAAAAGACAGAACAGAAGAGATAGCTGGTAGCAACCGCTGCACCAGCTATACTCCAAGAACAGAGATCAGAACCATTTCCTGTCAACCACCATAGGGACAGGACAATGGCAAACAGGCAAGACAAGACAGAACAGGCAATACAGATAATACAACCTGACTGGGCTAGCAGGGGAGCCGAAAGCAACCCCCAGGAATTAACTATACTAGATAGCAATGGCTGACACTCCAGCAGTGTCCATCAGGAACAGAGCATGGATGGGAAATGTCTAGCAAAGCATTCTGGGAAACATAAAGCTCTTATAGTGCCAGTCATCAAAGAAGGCAGGTAGGGGATTTGCATAACGAATGTATGCAAATTCCCCAGCAAGAGAACAGACCAGAAACTTGCAATGGAAAGACAGGTCTCTGTTCCAGAGACCTGCAGCCCACAGACTAGAGGAATAGACAAACAGCTGTCTGCCTGTGCAGCCAGCTGAGCGGATCATCACAAGAGGTTTATACCACGAAACGTCGCTTGTATGTGCTGTGATGCTTACTATGAATAAAAGAGCATAAGATTCATTGGATAGTGCCGGCCCTCTTTGTTGGCTTATTTACCTGATCATGGAATACATTTAAAAAAAAATTAACATAATCAGAACTAAATATTTGTTTAATTGACTCCGTCTTTTCCTGTTGGCACAATTAGGTAGACTTGTGGGATTGGCTAACTCAGCTTGGACTTCCTGAGTACCATAAACAACTAACAGAGAATGGATATGACTCACTGAGCAGTGTGACTGAACTGACATGGGAAGACCTCCATGAGATTGGAATTCTTAAACTAGGTAAATCACTAAAGTCAACAAAAATGCATGCCCTCTACTTTGTAAAACCTTTTTAATTCATTGTATTTCTCTTTCTTTATTTAGGGCACCAGAAAAAGTTACTGCTTGGAGTGAAACGTTTGCTAGATCTTCAAAAGGGATCCACAGGCGCAGGTTTTGTTAGGAATAAACTACCAAACGCATCACCTGCTGTTCCTTCTGTAGCATCTCCTGAAAATGAAGACCCACCTACAACTCCCAAAATGCAAACTTTTCAAAGCATGGAACTGAGCAGGGAACTACAGTCTGCATTAATACATGGTAGTGAAATGCTGTGCACCAGTAGGCGATCTTATAGCCAGGATAGTATCAGTTCCCGTTCACAAGGCTCTGGTCATTCTCAGGATTCAACCGGTTCGAATCCACCCTTGCTCACTTCACTTCAAACAATGGACTCCACTTTGCCTGAAAGGAATCTACCCGAGGGTATGGATCAAAGCCAGTGGCACAGTAGAATCTTCACTGGCAGTTTAGTTAGACCAGAGCCCCCTGCCCCACCCCCAAAACCACCTATTAAAAAACGCTCACTGAGTGTTTCTCGCTATGCACTGTCAGATGGAGAGCCAGATGAGGAAGATAAGGGTGCTACATCAGGCTCTGGAGCACTGAGTTCTTATGCTACATTGACTCGTCGTCCAGGTCGCAGCTCTCTGAGCAACGGACAACCTGAGAAAAAAGTCCAGCGGAGCCAGTCTTTTGCTGTACGAGCACGCAGGAAAGGACCACCTCCGCCACCTCCAAAAAGACTAAGCTCTATGTCAAATGTAGAAGGCCCACCATCATCTGGTCTGAACTCAGTAAAGAACCTGGTGGCACATATAGATGGAGGACAAGAATTAAAAACAACAACAGAGATTTGTAAATCGGATGGCATTGAAAATCCTGGAGGTCGAAGGAGGACAGTGAGTGAGTCTGCTGCTGGCATTGGGGAAAGGCTAACGCTTTCACTTGCAGTCAAACAAGAGGAGGACAAAAAAGAAGAAACAGTTCAATCACAAAATAGCTCAAGTGAGAGCATTCCTTTTGCAGAGGAAGGGAACCTCACCATCAAACAGAGGCCCAAACCTCTAGGATCTAAAGCAGGGTCAGTGATCACTGCAGATCTCTTCTCTCCAGCAGTGCCTTTATCTCCTTGGAATTTGGAGGCTACACCTGAAACTCAGCAGATATTTATAACAAAAACAGACTCCTTTATGAATAGAGAGGTGCCAGCTCTTCCTCTGATTGCTGCCAGACCACAAATTGGAGTTAAACCACAACTTGGTCCTAAGCCAAACACAGACCTTAAAATGCCACCAGCAGTTCTAATACCCAAAGTTAATAGTGACACTGAATTCAAACTTACAGAGTCTGACACTGTAAAGAGGAGGGCTAGGGTCAAAGAAAGTGTTGAAGAGACGACATTTATTACTCCTGTACAAACAGATACAATCACTCTGAATGGTCCACAAGAAACTGTAATAGCTAGAATAACAAAGCTTGAGAGAGGACTGGGCTTTGAAAGTGGTGTAAAGGCTGAGAAGATGGCAGGAGAGAATAAAGACAGAACAGGTACAGTACTCCAACAAGCATAAAACTGTATTATTACTATACTGAAATAGGGAAATTGTGTAGCCTGTGGCATTCAGGTTGATTTAAAACTGCAATCATCCACGATAAGTTTGTGCTTGGGCTGATGTCTGTACTGGTGTTTCTCAGTGTCCTGACCTGAACCCTCATAGGAGAAAGAGTGTTCAGGATGGACGTTCTCAGCCAATCATGAATATGCCTTAGAGGTACCCAAAACTTTCCTGAACCATAGCACACTGACAGACCTTGTAATTATATATACTGCTTGAAGGAAACCTGAAATGAAAAGAATATGGAGAAGAGAAGTGCTTTTCGAACTGATTCTAGACTGTTGTGGCTATTCTTTGATTCAAATGGCTGTATGTTTGTTACTTACTAGCATTTGCGTAAGTGGAATAGATGACAGTTCCTGTATTTCTTTTATGTAGGCTTCTTCCAGCTCCTTTATTTCAAAGAGTAGTTACAATGTACATAACCAGGAAAGTGGGGTTTTGATCCCAAACTCTGCCTTTTTTTTTATTGCATTGGTCATGTGATCAGTGATCATACATAGATTGCTCTCTTCTCAATCTCTAGATAGAAATGTGAGCTGAGATAGGCATTTGCACTCGCGTGCAAGCACATGGAACTGTGATCAGTGAATTAATATTCTTCCAGGTGTCAAAGACAGCTAGTGGAATCTGAACACCTATAGGTATATTTATAATTGGGCTGTAAATTGCCACTTTAAAGGTACAATTTTACTAAATCTGTCTTGTAGAATGGTAAGCTGAGTTAATAAACTGTGAATGGCTACTTAATAGTAGTAACTCCTATTATATAGAAATGATTAATATTGTACAGTCAAGATTGTATTATTAATGGGCACCTTCAAGCAGAACTACAGTCAGAATTATCCCTCTGCTCCAGTAGTATAGCCACATTATAAGTTCTCAGAACAAATCTTTTTTCAAAACTGACTTACCATATTTCCACTACTTCTGCATCAGTTCTGAATCAGTTTTTCTGGTTCCAGCTTTTTGGATGTGGCTGTGTAGGTTAAATTAAACTTATGTTTTTCTGTTGGGAGCCTTATCGGAGAACCACACAGAACTCTAGTGAGTTCTCTAGGCTGGAGCAGGTGGATTTGGGTACGATTTGTGGCCCAGGGAGTTTGGACACTGACTTAGGTACCCATGTTAAACTCTCTAGCTCCTGAGCTGCAGTGGAGTTGTAGCGAAACCCTGCTTTAGTACCAGAAATGGTGGTGGCGGAGTTATAGCAGAACTGGCAGTGAAGTTATTATTATAGTTTATAAAGTGATAAGGGGGACATTACAACATTAAAAAATGTTACAAAACAGTGGTACGCAATATAGTGATAGTGAGCACATGTGGAAGAGGGCCCTGCCAAATAGTCTTGCAATGTAAGGGGTGTGGGAGAGGGACACATAAGGGGGGATTGGGGGTATGTCCAAGGGAGGGGGTTGGAACGATGAAGAAAGGAATGGGTTGGTGAACAGATTGTTCTTTAAGGTTTGCTTGAATGAGTTGCAGGAGGTAGTGAGCCTGATGGACAGAGGGAGGAGTAAGGGCTGTTGGGGAGAAATCCTGGAGCCACAGCAGTGAGCAAATGGGTGGACATCTGTAGAATGCAAATAGGTGGACATCTGTAGAATGTTGGAGAGGTGGAGAGTGTGGGTCGGGGAATATCTCTGGATGTGTTTGGATAGTGTACTGGTTAAGTACCTATTCAGCAAGGAGTCCTTGAGCAAGACTCTCTAACACTGTACGGTGGCCTCTAGCGTGCGCCCTTAGTGGCTGCAGCGCTTTGAGTCAGACAGGAGAAAATAACTATACAAATGTTACGATTATTATTATGAGGGGATTAGTTATTAGTGTTATGAGCAGAAGGGGAGAATTATTGTAATAATTAGGTTACAGAGTGAGAGTAGAATATTAGTATAATTACTGATACTATACCATCAGGAAATGGGGATGGTAGAATATTAGTAAGACTACCAGTAGTCTTCTATTGGTATTACCTTGTGCACATTTTTCCAGGCACCAGTATTACACGTACACCTCCAGACTGCCAACAGATTGTTGTTTTATTTCTGGCAACAATTGTGGGGTAGACAGAACTCACTAGATAAAGTGACGTGCTATGGGTCAAATGTCTCCGTGCCCATGGAGATAATGAGTATCGGCAAGAAAGTAACTCAGCACCATCATCTTCAGTAATGCTCTGTTAGTAAGGTAACTTGATCTACATACAGACAGCAAACCTATTTTCACCTGAAGAAAAGCGAAAAATCAAGCACCTCATCCCCCAGAAGATCTGCCAACCTTAGTTTATGCCTTCATTACATCCCGACTGGACTACTGTAATGCTCTCTACACCGGGCTTCCTGCACTCTCTTCACTGGCTACCTATAAAATGGAGGGTCCTATTCAAGATCAGCCTACTGACATTTAAATCACTACATAATCTGGGCCCTGGATACATTAAAGTGGATCCGAGATGAACTTTTACTCATTGCATAATTGTGTTCCTTTCCTATTGTTTATAGGGCATCCCTCAAGCCAAATACTTTTTTTGTTTTTGTTTTAATACTCTAATTTCCTATAAACTAAACAAGCCTTGCCCACAGCATTTCAGATAGCCGTGGCATTTTCAGACAGTAGCAAGGGCTCATGGGAGCTCAGTCTGGGCAGGAAGAGGGGGAGGTGTTACTAGCCAGAGATTTCAGAGGCAGAGGGGAAGAGGAGGGGGGTTATGTTTTTTTCACAGGCTGAGTGCTGTAGATGCAGATAAACTTGCTGTGTGTAATTTTTACAAACATGGCTGCTGTCATTGTATCACAGGAAGAAATAATCATATTCTATTGAAGCTGTTTGCAGCTAGGTTTGCTGTGTAAACTATCTAAACTTAATACGTTACATAAGATATATGGACAAGTTACTTGTTATAGTTAGTTTTTCATCTCGGATCTGCATTAATCAAATGTTACAGCTACGTAACAGTCCCTGCAATCTCAGATCCACAGGTTCTAATAATCTAGTCATACCCAGAGTCCACCTGAAAACTTTTGGTCCCAGAGCCTTCTGTCATGCTGCTCCAACGTTATGGAACTCCTTACCTCAGCACATCAGGACAGCTCAATCTAAATCTGAGAGAGCCTAAGCACTTTGAGTCCTGTGAGAAAAGCGGAGAAAAGCGCAATAGAAATGTTAACATACCAGGAATGGCTGCACTGGCTTGATAAAGAGAGGCGGTCCTCCTGAAATGTCGCTATCTTATGTGTTAGCCTGTTCCTGATAGGTTTGCTGCCTTATGATGGACAAGATACTTCAATGAAAGAGCACTACTGAAGATTACAGTGCTGGGTTACTTCTTTGCTGCTGTGTTTTATCACTGACTGCAGGTGATGAGGATGGATTTTAGCAGGGAGTTTCTGTGTTCAAGGTGAACAGATAGAAAACTGTACATTTCAGGAAACAGCAGTGTAATGATTACAAACAAAAGTAGATATTACGTTATTATGCTAGATGGCTACTTCCACACGAGCTGCTTAGGCCTGGGGAAGGTGGTGAGGAATTTCTACGCATTACTTTATCAAAAGCATGTAGGATAACCATATATTCAGTGTTTTTGATAAGCTTCTGCCACCTCAGGTGTAGGGACAGTTCCTCAATAATATGCTGCATTATTTGTCTTGCCCATCATTTTGCAAATAACTCCCTTGTGATCTTAGTCTGCAGTAGACAATGGGATTCGAGGGATGGGTGAAAAAACAAGGAGTGGGAGGAGAGCGCATTCAGGTTGTCATCCAATACAAATGGCCAGCCGGCCGAGGAATATTCTCACCTGGATCTGTGGCTGACTGTCCCATACAGAGTGGCCAGCAGAAAGGCTTTGGCCCACTTGGACCGGGGACCAAGTCTTGGCAGAAGTCCTCCTGCACAACACCTGCAGATGATAGCCTCCTTCAGAGCTGTACTGGCAGGCCACTGCTTTGCTATATTTTCCACCTAGCCCGAGTGCTGTGATGCCGGGCTAGGTGGAAAAGGTGCGCTCTCTCCCCTGCCCTTGTTGTTTTTCACCCATCCCCCGAATCCCACTGTCTACTGCAGATTACCTACCATCTAGACTTGCACAGTATTATTAAGATCAACCTCCCTGTCCAGCACAGGGGTTTAGGCTCCTTTCCTCCACACTGGTGACCTTAGTGTTACAAAAGTGAACTGACAGTACTCATTTTAAGATTTTTTATACAGAGGACCCTTAATCCACATATTTTTTTCTGGGTCAATGACCCAGAGCATTTAAGGCAGAAAGCCAGCATAATAGTTTGGAAAGCATTGACACACTTAGGCCACATACACACATCAGACCATAGTCTTTTGAAAATGAAAGATCACAGACCAATTTTACCCCCTTCCATGTAGTATGAGAGCCATACCTTCACAGTCTTTTCTATGGAGCTGAACTCCCCATCAGAAAAAAATCTTTGCAAGATGCTGCACACACAGATGCTGGACAGACACAAAAGATCAGTATCTGCAAAAGACCTGTTCCTGCCAAAGATCCGTTCCTGCAAATTGCATTCATAGTCTATGAGATCTGCAGATCATCATACACACCTTGTTTAACGGACATTCATCTGCAGATGAGACAATCATCTGCAGATCTGAAAATCCATCCTGGTGGATCTGATCTGCAGATGAATGTCTGTTAAACAAGGTGTGTATGAGATCTGCAGATATCATAGACTATGAATGCATTTTGCAGGAATGGATCTTTTGCAGGAACAGATCTTTTGCAGATACTGATCTTTTGAATGTCTACAGCATCTTTGTGTGCAGCATCTTGCAAAGATCTCTGTCTGATGGGGGAGTTCAGCTCCATAGAATATACTGTGTAGGTATGGCTCTCATACTACATGGAAGGGGATAAAATTGGTCTGTGATCTTTCATTTTCCAAAGACTATGGTCTGATGTGTGTATGAGCCTTAAGGGTTACTAAGAGATACTATACAAGACTTTATAGTAAAAAATAATCTTATTTCTCAGCATCAGCATGGGTTTACTAAAGACGGGTCCTGTTTGACTAACATGCTCAGCTTTTATGAAGTAGTGAACGCTAATGTGGATATTGGGAATTCTGTAGATGTGATATACTTGGACTTTGCAAAGGCCTTTGACACTGTTCCCAACACACATCTGGTACAAATGTTGAGGATGCAAGGACTGGGGAAGAGTCTGTGTGCATGGATAGGGAACTGGCTAATGGACAGAAAACAAAGAGTTGTGGTCAATGGATCATATTTAAAATGGGTGACTGTTAGCAGTGGGGTCCCACAGGGGTCAGTACTGGGTCCAGTGCTCTTCAATTTATTTATTAATGATCTAGTAGATGCAGTAGAAAGCAATGTTGCTATTTTTGCAGATCATACAAAATTGTGCAGAATCATCAACTTTTAGGAAGATAGTGACATATTGCAAAAAGGATCTGGATAGGATAGCTATATGGGCACATAAATGGCAGATTAAATTCAATGTTGAAAAATGTAAAGTCATGCATTTTGGTCGTACCAATGGTCTAGCACCATACAAAATAAACAGGATGCACATAGGGACATCAAACTTGGAGAAGGACTTAGGAGTACTCATCGACAACAAATTAAATAATCGTATTCAATGACAAGCCGCTGCAGCTAAAGCTATAATAACATTTTGGGATGCATTAAAAGGGAAATAAAAACTCGAGATGCTAGCATAATATTGCCCAAGTTTAACTCTCTAGTAAGACCACATCTGGAATATTGAATTCAGTTCTGGTCACCACATTACAGGAAAGATATTGCAGTTTTAGAGCAGGTGCAGAGACAAGCAACAAAATTGATACAAGGGATGGAAGGGTCTCACTTACCAAGAAAAGTTAGATAAACTGGGCTTATTTAGTCTGGAGAAAAGACGCCTTAGAGAGAATCTAATTAACATGTATAAATACATCAGAGGGCAATATAAAGGCTTGGCGGATGAGCTTTTTGTCCCTAGGCCTTCACAAAGAACTAAAGGACATGATCTGCGCATGGAGGAAAAACGTTTTAACCATTTATTCTTTACAGTAAGCGTGATTAGGATGTGGAATGCATTGCCACAGGTAGTTATGGCAAATTCTAAATCTGCATTTAAAGGGGACTTAGATGCTTTCCTTGCATTAAAGTGAACCTTAAGTGTCAAAAATAAATTGAGTTTTACTCACCTGGGGCTTACCTCAGCCCCCTGCAGCTGATCAGTGCCCACGACGAGTCGCTCTGATGCTCCAGGTCCCGCTGGCGGCCACTTCTGGTTTCGCCGTCAGGACCCGTCAGGCTGGGGAACACGGCTGATACTACGCGTTCCCAGCCAAAATAGCACCCGTATGCGGCCATATGGCCGCATACGGGTGCTATTTTGGCTGGGAACGCCTAGTATCAGCCGCCTTCCCCAGCCTCACTGGTCCTGACGGCGAAACCAGAATTGGCCGCCAGCGGGACCCGGAGCATCAGAATGACTCGTCGTGGGCACCGATCAGCTGCAGGGGGCTGAGGTAAGCCCCAGGTGAGTGAACCTTAAGTGTCAAAAATAAATTGAGTTTTACTTTAAAAGACACCCATGGCTATAATTACTAGGTAATGCCCAATGGTGTTGATCTGATTCCCATCTGGAGTAGGGAAGTAATTTTTTTCCTTTTGGGGCTAAATGGACCATGCCTTGTACGTATTTTTTGCCTTCCTCTGGATTAACAGGAATATGTGAGAGCGCAGGCTGGTATTGTACTATGTTTTCTGGTTGAACTCGATGGACGCATGTCTTTTTTCAACCCAAATAACTATGTAGCACTGCATATTCCTTTTATTACAGGTTTTCTTTTATTCCACTTGATTATAGGTGGACATGCGGTGTTGAGTGGTTCACACATTGCTTATACCAGTATAGTCGATCATATAGCTAGACATGTACAGTCCTGGCCAAAAGTTTTGAGACTGTCAAAAATATTAGTTTTCATAAAGTTTGCTGCTAAACTGCCTTTGTTTCAGTTGTTTGTGATGTACTTAAATATAATTATAAGCACTTCATACGTTTCAAAGGCTTTTATTGACAATTACATGAGATTTATGCAAAGAGTCAGTATTTGCAGTGTTGGCCCTTCTTTTTCAGGACCTCTGCAATTCGACTGGGCATGCTCTCAATCAACTTCTGGGCCAAATCCAGACTGATAGAAACCCATTCCTTCATAATCACTTCTTTGAGTTTCTCAGAATTAGTTGGTCTTTGTTTGTCCACCCGCCTCTTGAGGAATGACAACAAGTTCTCAATGGGATAGAGATCTGGGGAGTTTCCAGCCCATGGACCCAAAATTTCAACGTTTTGGTCCCAATCTGCTGTAGTAATTGCAGTTCTGCAGCTTCATGAATATGTGGTGGCCTGTAGCATACCCCAATAAGCAATTGGCAACTTTTATTTCCACCATGAATATTTACCCAAACGGACTCCACATCTTCGCAATCTTCCTCCATCTCATCGTTGAGGACAGCTGTAAAAGAATTCTTAACAAAGAGACAAACCCCTCCACCTTTTTTCCCTGTTCTATCCTTCCTAAACACATTGTATCCTTTTAAATTAGCTACCCAGTCATGGCTTTCATCCATCCATGTCTCGGTTATTCCCACAATGCCACAGCCTTTGTCATTCAGAATGAACTCTAGTTCGTCTGTTTTATTTGAAAGGCTCCGAGCATTGGTTACCATGCACTTTATATTTTTACCACCACATTAACCAATTTTGTTTACATGAAATGGGCTACTTGAAGTTTTAACAACCTCCTTAATATTTACACTGTCCCCACACCCCTCTCCACCCCCAATTATGTTAGGCTCCCACTGTCTTTTTACCTTATCTTGTCTACATAGTTACATCGTTATTTTGGTTGAAAAAAGACATACGTCCATCGAGTTCAACCAGTACAAAGTACAACACCAGCCTGCTCCCTCACATATCCCTGTTGATCCAGAGGAAGGCGAAAAAACCCTTACAAGGCATGGTCCAATTAGCCCCAAAAGGGAAAAATTCCTTCCCGACTCCAGATGGCAATCAGATAAAATCCCTGGATCAACATCATTAGGCATTACCTAGTAATTGTAGCCATGGATGTCAACAATTACCTAGTAATTGTAGCCAAGGATGTCTTGTAATTGTAGCCATGGATGTCTACGTATTGAGACTTTATCCTCCCGCCACCCCCAGATGCTAGTTTAAAATCTCCTCCAACCGTTTAGCCATCTTCTCCCCCAATGCAGCTGCACCCTCCCCATTAAGGTGCAGCCCATCCCTGCATGTTTGATTTCATGATGGCAGCCATCTATTTGGTTGAAAGGAGGTGACAGGGAGCATGAGACACAGTTCTAACTGTCCTGTGTCCTGAGCGCCTCTCCCAGTTGCTAGGCAACGTGAATAACAACATAGGAAATCCCATCATGCTCTGCACAGCATCAGGGGAAAAAAGCCTGGGCTTTTTTTCTTTGATGGGTGGAGCTTAGCTAAAAATGCAGCAAAAATGATGCTTTGGTAAGAAAAACAAAGTTCTGATGCTGTGAAACTGTTAAAGAAACACCAAGCCTTTTCAGTTCTGCTGAGTTGATTTTTAGTCCGGAGGTTCACTTTAAGGTTAATTTAACACTAAATTGGAAATTGTACCTTTTCCCAGAATGGATCATAGTGGATAAATGGACACATCATTGGAATGTATGTTACATATAGGATAATTTCAGACATGTTCTAACACAGCGTTTTTCAACCGCTGTGCCGCGGCACACTAGTGTGCCGCAGCATGTTGCCTGGTGTTTCCCGTACAAGTCTGGCCTCTCGCCAGACCTGTTCCTACTGTAAGGGCGCAGGAGGGGGAAGCAGCGCTAGAAGGAGGGGCAGTGGAGGCAGCGGTGGGGAGGGGGGAAATATCCCCCCCCCCTCCCTCACCTGGGACCCCTCCTTCTGCCTCTCTCCCCCTCCATTTAGCGATGGCAAGTGCGGGCTCGGCGGCGGGGAGGGATGCGGAGAATTACTCACCACTTCCGCGTTCCAAGCGCCGGCAGCGTCATGTCGTCAGATCTCCGCCTTCAATGCTGCCCATTGTGCTTCCTGATTAGCTGAAGCACAGTGGGCGGCATTGAAGGCGGAGATCTGTGACGACATGACGCTGCCGGCTCTTGGAACGTGGCGTGGTGAGTAATTCTACGCATGTCTCTCTCCTCGCCGCCGAGACTGCACTTGCCACCGCTAAATGGAGGGGGAGAGAGGCAGAGGGAGGGGTCCCAGGTGAGGGAGGGGGGGATACTTCCCCCCTCCCCACCGCTGCCTCCACTGCCCCTCCTTCTAGCGCTGCTTCCCCCCTCCTGGGCATCTATTCTGGGGGGAACTGTACTAGCTATACTGGGGGCAACTGCACTAGCTATACTGGAGGCAACTAAACTAGCTATACTGGGGGCAACTAAACTAAATATACTGGGGGCAACTAAACTACCTACACTGGGGGCAACTAAACTACCTACACTGGGGGCAACTAAACTACCTACACTGGGGGCAACTAAACTAGCTATACTGGGGGCAACTAAACTAGCTATACTGGGGGCAACTATACTAGCTGTACTGGGCACTATACTGGGGCACTACCTACCTATACTGTGTACTACCTACCTATAGTGGGCACTATGCTAGCTATACTGGGCACTATACTAGCTATCTGGGCACTATACTAGCTATCTGGGCACTATACTGGCTATACTGGGCACTATACTGGCTATACTGGGCACTATACTGGCTATACTGGGCACTATAATAGCTATACTGGGGCACCATGCTAGCTATACTGGGCACTATACAGGGGCACTACCTACCTGTACTGGGTACTACCTACCTATACTGGGCACTATGCTAGCTATACTGGGCACAGGCTATATGGGGCAATACACTAGCTATACTGGGCACTATACTGGCTATACTGGGCACTACCTACCCATACCGAGCACTATACAGACAGGGACATTACTTATCCATACTGGGACTATACTAGCTATACTGGGGCACTATACTGGGGTAACTATACTAACCGTACTGGAGCAACTAAACTCCCTATACTGGGGCAACTATGCTAGCAATGCAGCCGCACCCCAGCCCCCCCCCCCATAGCCTGCTGCGCACGGCACTGTCCACTAGGTTGCGCAAACAACCGCCCCCCCCCCCCCCACCCACCCCCACCGTTCCCCGGAGAAAAATATGGTCAGAAAGTGTTCCCCGGGCCGGAAAAGGTTGGGAACCACTGTTCTAACATATCCATTGTGTTATTTGCAGTGGCGAAAGTCTCACCCTGCAGGGCTTCTCCAGCAGCAGACGCTAGGTGAACATGTCATGGATAGCATGCTGTCTGACTTGTCCAATACAACAGCAACAGACTACAGTACTGAGGACAACTGAGGCACTTACAGTAGACCTGCTATGAACGTCCACATTGTGGCTGTAGTCTACTGTGAACCTTGCCTAATGTATAATAAACCCTAATCAGATCTTAAGATTTTAGTGTAATGTGACTGGTGGATTTTTGCTTCAAGAATTTTCAAGAAATATATGAAGTTGTCAGAAGATTCAACCTAAAACTTTATTCTGTTCAGAAGTGTATATTTATTGCCAGTAATTAACCACTTAAAGAGAAACCGTAACCAAGAATTGAACTTCATCCCAATCAGTAGCTGATACCCCCTTTCCCATGAGAAATCATTTCATTTTCTTAAATGGATTATCGGGGGTCTGTATGACTAATATTGTGGTGAAACTCTCCCACAGTGTGATGTCCGGACCATGGTCCTGACAGTTTCCTTTCTGTGGACCTCATTGCATTGTGGGAAATAGCAGTTTACAGCTGTTTCCAACTGCTAGAAAAGCAAGCATCATCTCCCATCTCCTTCCACTGACATCACCTGCCAGTAGTAAAAATGTAACGATGTGATAAATGTCAGAATGTAAATCGGGGAGAGGAAAGATTTTACAATGAGCAAACACTGACTATATCATTTATACATACAGTAATTATTGTAAAACCGAAGCACTTTTTTATTACATTATGTTCACTGGAGTTCCTCTTTAAGCCTAAGTGGATGAATCCGCTTAGTGGCAATCTGGACAAATATATTCGTCCAGCAGTGTTGTGGCGGCTGCGTGCTTGTAACCGCTATTACAGGGGATCGATTGCAGAAGGGGAACTAGTGTTCCCCCTAGGCAAACGATCCCCTGTGAATGAATCAACATGCCTCCAAACACGAGGCATGTTGAATCATTATTATTATTTAGTATTTATATAGCGCCAACATATTACGCAGCGCTGTACAGAATATATTTTTTTTTTGTCACTTAACTGTCCCTCAGAAGTCCTCATAATCGAATCCCTACCATAGTCATATGTCTATGTATGTATCGTGTAGTTGTGTATGTATCGTAGTCTAGGGCCAATTTAAGAGGAAGCCAATTCACTTATCTGTATGTTTTTGGGATGTGGGAGGAAACCGGAGTGCCCGGAGAAAACCCACACAGACATGGGGAGGGGACATACAAACTCCTTACAGATGTTGACCTGGCTGGGATTCGAACGGGGGACCCAGCGCTGCAAGGCGAGAGCACTTACCGCTATGCCACCGTGCTGCTCATGAAAACGGAACGTCACAAAATGTACACATGTAAAAAAAAAAAGGCAGTTTTAAAAAAAAAAATAAAACTAAATAGTTACCTTGGGGACAAAACTTTTTTAATATGTATGTTGTGGGGGTATATTACTATTATATTTTGCCTATATAGGCTTGTAAAAAAAACTGGAAAAAAACTGAAAAAATGCACCTTTATTTGAAAATAAAATATTGGCGCCAGACATTGTATTAGGGAAATATTTTAACTATTGCAATAATCGGGACAAATAAAATGTGTAGGTTTTATGCACAGTAGAACGTTTTGTTTTAAAACTATAATGGTCGAAAACTGAGATGAAATGATTTTTTTCCATTTTTTTTCTTATTCCCATTAAAATGCATTTAGAATAAAATAACTGTTAGCAAAATGTACCACCCCAAAAAACCTAATTGGTGGTGAAAAAAACAAGATATAGATCATTTTGTTGTGATAAGTAGTAATAGATATTGGCGAATGAATGGAAGGAGCGCTGACAGGGGGAAATTGTTTCTATCTTAGAGGTGAAAACACCTGCGGGTTGAAGTGTTTAAGATTCAAAACCAAATTGTGCATTTCCTAATACTTTGCTGCCACCAGGACAGGAAATCTCAGGCTGTTTCATCCTAATAATCCGGTAATATGAACTGGTACAGATTTCTAATTCTGACAGAGGCAATGCTGTAAGAGGCAGTTCATCCAACAGTAATTTTTTTTCTTCAGTATAACCCATGTAAAGGAGAGGGTAAATGTAGATATGAAATTAATAGATAAGCTTGAGATCACTTACGAATGTAACAATGGCAAAATCCAATCTATGAATTTAACAATGCCAAAATCCAGTCTTCAATTATATATAGTTACATAGTTAGTTTGGTTGAAAAAAAGACACTCGTCCATCAAGTCCAATCAGAAAAATAAATACATAAAATTAAAATAAAACCCCATCCTGAACCTGCACATATCCCAGTTGATCCAGGTGAGGGCAAAAATCCTTACAAGGTTTGGGCCGTAAAAGGGAAAAATTCCTTCCTGACTCCAGATGGCAGTCAGATAAATTCCTGCATCAACTCTTCTGGGAATTACCTAAAAATTATAGCCGTGGATGCCCTTCAATGCAAGAAAAGCATCCTTTTTAAATGCAGATATAGAGTTTGCCATAACTACTTCCTGAGGTAAGATGTTCCAGATTTTAACCACTGTCACTGTGAAGGACCCCTTTCTAAATAGATGACAAAACCTTGTTTACTCCACCCGCAAATCATGTCATCTGTCCCCTTGTCCGTCGTACAACCCTAGGGACAAAAAGCTCATCTGCCAAGCTTTTGTATTGCCCTCTGGTGTACTTTTACATGTTAATCCAGTCACCTCTCAGTCGCCTTTTTCCAAGCTAAATAAGCCCAGTTTGTCCAACCTTTCTTGGTAAGTGAGATCTTCTATCCTTCTGATTAATTTAGTTGCCTGTCTTTGTACCTGTTCCAGAAAGTCAATGTCCTTTTTTGTATAGTGTGGTGCCCAAAACTGTATTCCATACTCCAGATGTGGCCTCACAAGTGATTTATACAGAGGAAGTACTATACTAGCATCTTGAGACATTTCCCTTTTTATGGATACCAGAATTTTGTTTGCTTTAGCTACCACTGCTTGGCATTGTATACGATTACCTTATTTGTTATCGACTAGTATTCCTAAGTCCTTCTCCAGGTCAGATGTTCCCAGCTGTATGCCATTTATTTTATATGATGATCTTCCATTGGTGCGTCCAAGGTGCATGACTTTACATTTATCAACACTAAATTTCATCTGCCATGTGCCTACTCATATGGCCATGTTGTCAAGGTCCTTTTGTAATATGTCACTATCAGTTTTAGTGTTGATAATTCTGCATAATTTTGTATCATCGGCAAAGATGGCTACATTACTCTGTATTCCGTCTACTAGATCATTAATAAATGAATTGAAAAGAATAGGACTAAGTACTGACCCCTGTGGTACCCCATTGCTAAGTTTCCCATTTTGAGTATGCTCCGTTTACCACCACTCTTTGCCTTCTATTCCTTAACCAGTTCTCTATCCACATACACACATTTTCTCCTCGCCCCTGTATCCTCAGCTTTTGTACCAGGCTATTGTGGGGAACAGTGTCAAAATCCTTTGCAAAGTTCAAGTACACTACATCTGTAGCTTTCCCAAGATCTACATTTTAATTCACCACTTTATAAAAGCTGAGCATGTTGGTGAGACAGGACCTGTCTTTAGTAAAACCATGCTGTCGAATTGAAATAAGATTATTCTGTGCTACATAATTTTGTACAGCATCCTCTAGGATACCTTCAAACAGTTACACGCAACTGATGTTAAAGGACTTACGAGGTGAAAATAAACTTCTGAGAAAAACAATTATATCCATCCTACTTCTCCCAAAAATGACTTTTTTAGATATCCCACTGTTTTATTTTATTTTAAAATCTAGTTTTGAATGTGCTCAATGACACATTCATTGCAGTATGCCAGAGCTCAAATCTATGAATTATTGATCCTTTTATCTCTTTTCTGCTTTTAAAAGCTATTTACTGACAGAAAATTGTTTTATGGCTGTAATTACTTATCAGTGAGGGTTATGCTATAGTCTGACCCAGTCCGACCCGGTCCCGACCCAGACAGAAATTGTAACTTGCATACTTGATGTTTAACTTTTTCAGGCAGAGAAAGAAAAAAAGGAACACAGCATAGTTATTTGTGTGCTTGGCACTATACATACACATGTCTATCTCATCATGTCACATGGCACCTCGTAAGTCCTTTAAGCTTAATGGTCTATAGTTTCCTGACTATGATTTTTTTCTCTTCTTGAATAAGGGGAAAACGTCAGCTGTATGCCAGTCATAAGGAACTGACCCACTTGAAAGAGAATCACAGAAAATAAGATAAAGTGGCTTATCGATAACTGAACTCAACTCCGTTAATACCCGGGGGTGAATTCCATCTGGGCCAGGTGCCTTGTCTATCTTAATCGTATTTAATTGTTCCTGCACACCTTCCTGTGTTAGGCAATTCATGCTGAATGAGGAAGAGTGGGAACAACCCAGGGCCATATTATGTGTTAAAGGCCTCACCTTGGTAAAGACAGAAGCAAAGCAAACATTTAAAATTTCCGCTTTAGCGCTGTCCTCCACAATCAAGTTTCCACAATCAAGTTTCCTGTCTGGTCTTGTAAAAGTCCTATATTCTCTACTTTCTTTCTTTTAGAGTTTATATATTGGTAAAACTTCTTGGGATTTGAGTTTATATCACTAGCCACTTTTTTTCCGCTTCCAGTTTCGCAAGTCTGATTACTGTTTTGCAGTTTTTGTTACTTGCCCTATAATTCTTTAGTGCAGATGCAGTCCCCTCATTCTTTAAGGCACTAAAGGCATTCCTTTTACACTTCTTCATGTATAAATATGAATTTGAAATGACCAAATCCAGCTGAGCATCTCCCCTTATTGGTTCGGTTACCATCCGAGTTAAGTAATTGTCTTGCATTGTTGATATAAGAAAAACAAAAATTTGCTTTCCTAAAACAGAAAGAATTTGCGATAATTCAGGTTGGAGTGAGCTCGAGATGTCTCCCAGAGCACCACTGCTGAATATATGCAAATTAACCATTGTACCCTTAGAAGCTAAACACACCTCCAGAACCGCTGGAATGCAATGATGTGTCAGCTTGTTAAATTGTACAGAGCCATAATAATCCAACATGAATACAGACTGTTTCGGATTGTTTGATCCTCATCAGTGCATGGCATGGATTAATTTGGCTCTATGGAGTAGGGCTTGTAAACCGAGAGGTACAGACTAACCAGCAAGCTCATGGTGACCCAGAACTCATTGGAGTGTGTAAGGGACTACAATGGTCCTAAAAGCCCCCTTACTAAGATGTTAAGAAAAACAAAAATTTGCTTTCCTAAAACAGAAAGAATTTGCGATAATTCAGGTTGGAGTGAGCTCGAGATGTCTCCCAGAGCACCACTGCTGAATATATGCAAATTAACCATTGTACCCTTAGAAGCTAAACACACCTCCAGAACCGCTGGAATGCAATGATGTGTCAGCTTGTTAAATTGTACAGAGCCATAATAATCCAACATGCATACAGACTGTTTCGGATTGTTTGATCCTCATCAGTATCATTGTTGATATAAATCTGCCACTTTTACTAGAGCGAGCTATGTCACATTGCAGTACTTATAAAAAGTGCAATCCTAAACTATAAAACCCCTGTGTCCCTGCGTACTCTCCTATCACTGTGTCCATGCTTTTGCACTACTGCGCATGTATACCACGCGCGGCCGTTGGGACAGGAGGAGAATGGGAGGAGGGGGGAAGGGCGGCGGCGTGCATGCGCGCTGACACGTGGCGGCGGTCGCGGGAGGGTAGGGTTGTGAGGGTGGCCCAGAGCCCATTTTTTTAAACAGGTTTAGATCTGCTAGTGATGAATATTATTATTTCAAATTGCTTACACTGTAGTTTTATATTCATTTTGGAAATATTTGTTGTAGGAGATAAAAGGGGACGAACACGAGAAATACAGCGCACGAGATTTGGGTACTGCCAGCGCCACCATATACCGTTATAGGAATTGTGGCGCACGGTGACCAACTTCAGTGCCGTCAGAAGACTGAGCTGAAGTTACTTTTAAAACACTGCAATTCGGTCGCCAGCGAGTGCCCACGATAGTGTAGTATGTAATGTTGTCACATTTTGATAAATGAAATTCAATAGAGGAATGATACTAACAAATGTGGGTTATCACTAAGGCAACCACTGTGGGGGGAATAAACCCGACCCCGCTAGACCCAGAACAAGCATGTAGTCGATCAAGTGTTTCTGACATTGTTAGATCTGACAAGGTAAGCTGCATGCTTGTTTCTGGTGGTGTTCAGACACTACTGCAGCCAAATAGATCAGCAGGGCTGCCAGGCCACTGATATTGTTTTAAAGTAATGAAATATGGCAGCTTCCATATCCCTTTGCCTTCAGTTTTCCTTTGAAATCTGTGATCATGATCAGTTTTTAGGCAGAACTTTTCTTTGTTATATACAGTTCCACATCCCTGCATTTGATTGTGTTTTCTGGTATACTCTTGTACTAGTAAACTTCTTTTGTGATCACCAAGTAATTACCAGACAGCAGTGAGCAGTTACCAGGCAGCAGCAAGCAGCTGTGAGAGTTTGAGGCATTTCACTGCCCATCAACTGTCCGTGGAAAAGAGGCCTTAGGGCTCATACACACTACAGAGTGCATACACTAGGAAATAAAAATGTGAAAATTGGCCCAGCAGGGCCAGAGCAATCCTCCTGCGTGAGTTACCCCGAGCTCAGCTCAGGATAACCGGCAAGGAGGTTAAAGTGCAACTTCATACATAATAAAGTGTAGAGGTGTATACTGAGCTTGATTTAATTTTCCTTTTGCTTCAAAATAAAAAATTGTTTAGATAAAAAAAGCGTAGAGGAGTTAGAACCTCTGCGTTTTAATTGCTGTCTCTGAAACCGTTCTAGTCATTCTCCTTATTCTATTTCTCTTTTGAAATTCAAGCTGAGGATTTGACTCCTAAAAAAATATTTGTCTGACTCCTTCTTTAAATTGACAGTGAAGGGCAATACATATTTTAGCATTTTACACATTTTTCAGCATTTTATAGTATAGGGAAGGATTAGGTCAGGTTGTTCTTCTTTCTGTGTCCCTTTTATGGTGATTTTTCCCTCTCGCTGTCCTGGTGACAGTACACAAACAAAAGAAAGGTGAATTCCAAATGAATGTGGGTGCCATCGGAAGAGAAGTTGAAACAAATTAAAATGTACATAAAATAAACATTTCCTGTTTATGGCACGTAAGCAGGATGTTTATACATAGATAACAATGTTAGAACCGAGGTAATTTTTCTTTTAATTGTTTTATTTTTTTTTTTTGGGGGGGGGAGGGGGGAGCTTTTTGTCCTTCAACTGGTTTAGGAGTTATAGTGCTATGTAAGGGTTGTGCTGGATCCATACTATGTGATTGTCTTACTGGCTGCTCGCTGCTCACACCTCACCCACACTTTGTTTTGTGGCAGAGGGCGATAAATGTGCATTGCCTGGCAACCTCACATTGTGATCTGCAAGATGACAGTGTATATGCGCTCATACATAGTTGGGCATGTGGCGTCCCCTGGTAAATTAGTGAATGGGGCAGAGCAGTTCAGGGAGTAAGACGAGTAAGTCCACTCAGATGCAGACTTGGTGTCTTCAAGAGAGTGGATGCACTTTTCTCTGCATACTTTATTAAAGTCACAAAAATAAAGTTTTTCAATTTTTAAGAAGGTCTTATGCAGCTCTGTTATTTTGTATGTATTAGTCTTGGCCACATTTGTTTAGTTTAGTCTAGTTTTTTTTTTTTTTTTTTATTGCCTTTAGGGAAAATGGTGGCACATCTAGTTTTCTCACATCCATGCTTCCATGCTTTCTCATGCTTCCATGCTTTCTCATATTTAGCTTCCTTCTGAATAGTGTATAGTGACCTGGAGTAATTTTACCCACAGGTTTCTGGTATTAGCCCAAAAGCTGATCAGACAAAATTCTTGTAAAAAAATGTATAAATTAAATATCCAGTGCAACTGCATGAGGTTTTATTATATTAAATCAGATTCTTTGAAGTAAAACTTCCACTTACTTCCACTTAATCAAGCTTTACTTTTCTCCGCAGGCTCTCAGACTTATTTGGTGATATCTGGGCCAGAGATGGTTTTACAAAAGCCTTCTTGGGGCATGAATAGTGTAGTTCCCACTACCTCTATAATGTGGCCAAGTGAGCCTCCATCTGTCAGCAGGGAACTGAATGATGTTCCTTTGCAGAATAAGGATAACTCACATCCCGGACATTTCAAACCTGCAAATCCACAAAAAGCTGAAGAAAGGCCACGGACATGGGAGCATAATGCGAGGTAAGACAAATATATTTTTTTCTGGAAACAGCCTTGGTGCATACAATCTTTGCTATAATATACTACCTACACCAGTATGTTCCAAAGTTTTGCCTTATATCCCTGAACATAAATTAGCCATACTTCGCTTGGCATGACCACTCCGTTACATTACCCAGAATCTCCAGGGTTTTATGATGTAAATTAAAATGAGTCTAAAATCCCTTTAATAAAAGTATTGCAAAGTACACTACTGACTTTCTAACACAGAAGGTTGGTTATCATCAGGGCTGGGCCGAGGCATAGGCTGGAGAGGCTCCAGCCTCAGGGCGCAGTGTAGGAGGGGGCACAGAATTCATTCAGCTGTCATTCCTAATTGTGTTTAAAGCAGAAAGAAATAAGAAAAGGGGATACATGGCAGTGACTGCAAGCCAGATAACTAGATATTAAGGTGTTGGGGAGGTTGTGGGCCCTGTGGCACCTCTTAGTCTAATAGCAATCAGTGTGTGACGGCTGGGGGGGAGGGATGGAGGGGCGCACTTTGGTGTCTCAGCCTTGGGTGCTGGAGGACCTTGTCCCGGCTCTGGTTATCATTTCCACCTGTCCAGAAAAGTAAAACCCATTATGCATCATTTCAGGATACTGGGTGGATTTGAGCTTTTTTTTAAAATGGAAAGTAAGATTTACACGGAGACATCTTATACGATTTTTTACACGGATTGTAGTTCCATTATATCACAAATAGGCCTAAGTTTGGAAGCTAAGGTTTAAATTAAGAAGCTTGGGCCTCTCAGACTATACGTAATAAAGGGAATAATAAATGTAGTTCTCTAAAGCATTCATAAGTTATGTCCAAAAGTTTGAATCATGAAATTCTTAAACAGAGACCTTTTCTGCATCTAGGCTTAAAGTGGACCCAAATTAAAAATACAAGATTTCAGAAATAAAATCGATTTTCTAAATTATAATAATAAATAGCAGCCTTTTTTTAGCTGCTTGATGACAAATATAAAATATTTTACATTTATTGGAGGAACCCCTCCCTTCCTTTTATATTGCCGGGACAGAATCCGGCAAACTGATGGAGTAGGTGGTGTCCGGCAAAGGAGGAATTGCTAATGGCTGGCACCTGTATAACCCAGTTATAAAAAAAGAAGGGTGAAAAGCATGCACTGAAATGCTCATAGTCTTGAAGGAGTGTTTATTTATCTTTCTATGTGTCAGAGCGGTGCAACTAAATATTTTCAATAAAAGAAAATGTTTGGTTTGGGTCCGCTTTAATGTAGTTACTGGAGTTAACTTTTATTTAAGTAACTCATTGACCCCTTTCAATATTGTCTTCTGCAAATCATCTAGATATGAACACATCAGGTGATGTTTATGTATCGAGTGGGGATGAGGTTATACTGTTCAGTCTGTTGTCTAGACTCTTTAAATATTTTTAGGTTCAGATTAATTTATTTAAGCGATCAGTTCATAAATGCTCCCAGTCTGATGATCTTTTCCCTCTTTAGGGATTAAGCAGGCCATACACTGGCTCGATTCCCGGCCGTTTCGACAGCAGATTCGATCCTGGGATCGAATCTGCTGCCAATCGTTCGCGGTAAACGCAGCCGCCGATCCGATTTCCTCCCGAAATCGGATCGGTCCGTCGATCGCGCCGTGCGGTAAATTACCCTCGATCGCCCGCGGGTAAAGTGCGCGTCGCTAGCGGCGGCCGATCCGATCAAGTATACATTACCTGAGGCTGGCTCCCGGGCGTCTTCTCCACGCTGCACGGCTCTGTTCCGGCTCCATCCATCCCGGCGCTTCCTGTGTCACTGCAGTGACCAGGAAGTTCAAATAGAGGGCGCTCTATTTGAACTTCCTGGTCACGGAGTAACACAGGAAGCGCCGTAATGGATCCGGAACAGAGCCGTGCAATGCGGAGAAGATGCCCGGGAGCCAGCATCAGGTAATGTATACGGGGGGGGGGGACAGGCGGCAGGAGCAGCTCAGCAGATGGTGAATCGGTTTCAGGCTGAAATCGATTCACAATCTGTTTGCAGTAAAGGCAGCCATACGATCCCTCTCTGATCAGATTCGATCAGATAGGGATCTGTCAGCTGGTCGATCTAATGGCACATCGACCAGTGTATGGCCACCTTTACTGTAATTTATGATCTGAGAGTCTGAGGATGGAGAGAGAAGTTACATAGTTAAATAGTTATTTTGGTTGAAAAAAGACATGTCCATCGAGTTCAACCAGTACAAAGTACATCTCCACCCTGCTCCCTCACATATCCCTGTTGATCCAGAGGAAGGCGAAAAAAACCCTTACAAGGCATGGTCCAATTAGCTCCAAAAGGGAAAAATTCCTTCCCAACTCCAGATGGCAATCCGATAAAATCCCTGGATCAACATCATTAGGCATTACCTAGTAATTGTAGCCATGGATGTCTTTCAACGCAAGGAAAGCATCTAAGCCCCCTTTAAATGCAGGTATAGAGTTTGCCATAACGACTTCCTGTGGCAATGCATTCCACATCTTAATCACTCTTACTGTAAAGAAGTTAAAAAAAAGTTAAGAAGAACCAATAGCTTTAACAACATTTAGTATGGATGACATTTACTTACAGTGTTTGTTAGCCAATCAAGGCCTAGGGCATTCCAAGTATGGAAGGGATTTTAGTACTGTTGCTAATCTCCTTCTTCAGTTATCCTTAGTAAACAAATCTCTGACTTCCTGAGATTGCATCCCTGCAAATGTCTATCTATCTATAACGGAAGTGGAAGCAGAGGGGTGGGAAGAATAGATGAGTCTAGCTGCTGCATTCATGACTGATTGAAGGGGCGCAGTACGTTTTCAAGGGGAAGCCAGACAGTAGGGCATTGGAATAGTCCAGGTGGGAGATGAGGGCATGGGTGAGAAGCTTGGTAGTGCCTGAGTTGGAAAGGTGCATATTTTTGAGATGTTGGGAAGGTGGAAATTGCAGGCTCTGGTAATATTTTGAATGTGAGGGCTGAAGGAGAGGGCAGAGTCTAGGGTGACACCCAGGCATCGGGTCTGGGAGGTAGGGCGGATAGTAGTGCTATTGATAGGGACGTGACTATCCGGGAGGGGTAGTGCAGCACAAGGCAGTAAAATGAGGATCTCAGTTTCATCCAAGTTAAGTTTCAGGAACCTAGCTGACATCCAGAAGGAGATGGTCGAGAGGCAGGAGGAGACCTTGTCCATGGTGGAGGGGGGAGATCAGAGGTGTGAAGATAGAATTGGGTATCATCAGCATTTGAAGCCCAGGGAGGAGATGACTTTGCCGATAGAGTAGGTGTAAATTGAAAACAGTAGGGGGCCCAGAACAGAGCCGTGGGGGACTCTGACGGAGGGGGGGTGGACGTTGAGGAGGAGCCATTGAAAGAGGTTGTCAGAGAGGTATGAGATCCATGCCAGGGCGCTGTCGCAAATTCCTAAGGACTGTGTAGGGATTTTGGAGGAGGAGAGGATGGTCAACTGTATCGAACGCTGAGGAAAGGTCAAGGAGTAGCCGGATGGCATAGTTGCCTTCAGCTTTGGCAAGGGTAAGGTAATTTACTACCTTGACGAGAGCTGTTTCTGTTGAGTGGGCAGGACGGAATCCAGCTGAGGTAGTGCATGATGCGTCTGTGGACAAGGCGTTCAAGGAGCTTTGAGGCAAAAGGGAGGAGACAGATTGGGCAGTAGTTGAAGGTTAGGAAGGGGTTAAGTGAGGTTTTTTTCAGCAGGGAAGTACAGTGGCCTCTTAAAAAGCTGAGGGGAAGGTACAGGTGGAGGGGTTGAACAAGGAGGCGAGAACCGGGGCAAATTAAGGGAAGTGGGGGCGGAGGGTGTCAGAGGGGACGGGGTTGAGGGGAAGGAGGTGGCAGGGGAAGTGGCAAGCAATAGATTCACTTCTTCAATGGTGGCAGGAGTGAGGGGGGGGGGGGGGGGTTCATTGGAACAGTCTGGATGGAGGAGGCGGGGGGTGGGGCATGGGGAGGCCTGGGGGAGGAGGGGGGTTAGGGGGTGGGGCATAGCAATGGCCTGGGGGAGAGAATTGAAGAATGTAGGAGGGACAGTTCACTTAGGATAGCTGCAATGTTACCGGTGAAGTGGGTAGTCATTGGCTGAGAGGGTAGAGCTGGGGGAGGGGAGTGGGGTTGAGTAGGGAGTTAAAGGTGGCGAAGAGACCTTGAGGGTTGGAGACTTGAGTTCCAATCAGGGCTGCAAAATACTTTTGTTTAGCTTCTGAGCAGTGGGGAAAAGTAGCAGCTTAGCTTTATAAGTGAAATAGACCATACAGGAAGAAGTAACTAGTGACCATTGACCAGTCAAAAAGATGTCAGTTGAACTTGTCCCTGCAGTGATTGAAAATAGATACTGTTGCACTGTACTCTGACAGCAGCAATTACCTTACAGTGTTTTGCTGTATGTAAACATCTCTCTTTCCTCTCTTATGTCTGGTGCACACCATGCAATTTCCTGCCAGATCAACCATTCAAATTGATAATTTCTGAACGATTTTGTACAGAAACAATCAGAAAACAATCAGAAATCATTTCATTCCCTGTCCATCTCTATTCCTCCATTCTCTCGCTGTGTCTCCCCCTCCCCTTTTCTGCAGTCTCTTAACCTACCACTCCTCTCAAACCCTGTCTTCTATATTTATTCAAGTACAGTCTTACCACACGATGAGAAGAAAACAATGCAATACTTTACATGCAATGCATTATGCTCTGTTCATCGTGTGTAAGATTTACACATGTAATTCTGCTTAACACCATTAAGTGCATACCTAGTTGGGCTGAAAAAGACATTTAAAGGGGCACTATGGCTAAAATTAGGCTAGTGGGATAACCCTGGTAGGTTTTAGACTGCATATGAAGCGATCCTGCCTGCCCCTCCATCTGCTGACTGTAGAAGCTGATTGCTTTTCTCATGTCTCCCAGCTGCAGACTTTGGAATGCAGGGGGTTCAGCGACTGCTGTGGAAGATCATAAATAAATAAGCCAGATAAATGGTTTGGCTCCTTCTGTGCCCAGTGCTATGACCTTCCCCAGCACTCCCTGAGTAGTCTACATATCCCTTACAGCTTGAGCACGGAGAAAGCAGAGGATACATTAGTTGGATCGGCACTGGGAAGGGGGAGTACGTTGCATAGCTTGAGAAAAGTTCAGAAAATGACAGACCGAGACAGACCTTTCAAGCCCACATTTAACCACATTAAAAAAAAAAGACTTGGTAACTGATGCTCCTAATGTTAGGCACATGGAAACATCCATATGCCTCTTTAAGAAGGAAGCATCTAGGAACTTCTACAAAATATCAGTAAGCTGGAACTCCTTCATACATCAACCCTTTCTATAGTCACCCTTCAGAAATTTACATCAGGCAGGGAAAACCTGAAATTTTAATGCAAACTGAATGTAGCTTGGAATGCACATCCTGAAACATTTGATTGATTTAGTTCCAAGCTGCATATAACTTACATTAAATTTGAATGCAAACCGAAATAATTGGCAACTCACTAACCAACCCTGGGTTATCCATGTCTCTGTTATTCCCACAGTGTTAGTATTTATCTGCTCAATTTCATCAGTTTAACCACCCTGGCGTTCTATTAAGATCGCCAGGGCGGCTGCGGGAGGGTTTTTTTAAATTAAAAAAAAACTATTTCATGCAGCCAACTAAAAGTTGGCTGCATGAAAGCCCACTAGATGGCGCTCCGGAGGCGTTCTTCTGATCGCCTCCGGCGGCCAAAAGTAACACGGAAGGCCGCAATGAGCGGCCTTCCGTGTTTTGCTTACTTCGTCGCCATGGCGACGAGCGGAGTGACGTCATGGACGTCAGCCGACGTCCTGACGTCTGCTGCCTCCGATCCAGCCCTTAGCGCTGGCCGGAACTATTTGTTCCGGCTGCGCAGGGCTCAGGCGGCTGGGGGGACCCTCTTTCGCCGCTGCTCGCAGCGGATCGCCGCAGAGCGGCGGCGATCAGGCAGCACACGCGGCTGGCAAAGTGCCGGCTGCGTGTGCTGCTTTTTATTTGGTAAGAATCGGCCCAGCAGGGCCTGAGCGGCACCCTCTGCTGGTAATGGACGAGCTGAGCTCGTCCATACCGCTAAGGTGGTTAAAGTGAACCTCCGGACTAAAAATCTACTCAGCAGCACTAGAGAAGCTTGGTGTTTCTTTAACAGTTTCACAGCATCAGAACTTTGTTTCTCTTATACAAGCCTCATTTTTAGCTGCACAGAAGAAAACTGCCCGGGCTTTTTTCCCCTGATGCTGTGCAAAGCATGATGGGATTTCTGATTTTGTTGTTCTCGTTCTGCTGTTTTAGTGCAATTTTTTTTTTATTTTACATTTTGAATTTGACATTTAAAGCCTAGCGTGTGCAGCTGGGAGGGGTAATCAGGACAAAGGACAGTTGGAACTGTGTCTCCTGCTCCTTGTCACCTCCTTTCAACCAAAAAGATGGCTGCCCCCATGACAAAGATGGCAGCCCCCATGAATCACAAACATTTGCCTGTTCTTTTAAAACAGGGTGGGTAAGAGATTATATTACCTATCTATTCTAATTAACATAACTAATGTAATTTGATGACAGTATGTTTGTTTAGGCTGAAGTTCCCCTTTAATTCCATACGTTCATATTTTACAGTAGCATTAGAGTCATTTATCCCTTTTTACATCCTAAACTAGTTACTGTAGTTATATGATTAATTATAATAAAATGTAAAATAAAAAATAATCTTGCAATTTAAAATGTGTACATATTAATATAAGGATAAAAAAGTAAGAATATTTTAATGAGTACTTTCAGTTTAAAAGACAAAGCCTGTCATACCAAGCTCTGTCTTAAAAGACAACTGGAGTTAGAGGGATATGGAGGCTTCCATATTTATTTTCTTTTCACCAATCCCAAGTGCCTGGCTATCCTGGTGATTTTTCTTGCATTATTGTCTAAATGTATGCAGCAAATCCAGTCAAACTGCTTGTTCTGGGCTAAAAGCAGAGGATTAGCAGAGCAGCGAGGCATGTGCATTGTTTAAAAGGAAATGCATGTCAGCTTCCATATCCCTCTCGCTTCAGTTGTCCTCTAATGCTGCAGTATCAGGGGAGTCTTACGTTTAATTACTTACCTTGCATTCATTACACATGTGACACTCCACCCCCCTCCTTGGCAATAGAGGCACGGCATTTTTTGGAAGTCTTTTGAAGCTCTTTGGCTACCCATGTCTACGTTGCCATGGCCCGCCCCCAGCTCGGCACCTTGATTGGTGGCTGCGGCGCTTGGGAAGGCCGCAACAACACAGGCGGGAGTGGCCAGAACTTTAACAGATTAAAAAAAAAAAAAAGCCACAGATGCTTTTTAGAGGGGAAGGGGGTTGATGAATTATGTAATGAATTGCAGCCTGTAGGTATATAATAAAGTCCCTGTCCTGCATCATTAACGTATGGTCTGACATGACAGACTCTGTCACTTATACTGGAAGTACTCTTTACATTTATTGAAGTTAATTATACTAAGTACAGTGGGATGCGAAAGTTTGGGCAACCTTGTTAATAGTCATGATTTTTCCTGTATAAATCGTTGGTTGATATGATAAAAAATGTCAGTTAAATATATCATATAGGAGACACACACAGTGATATGAAGTTTATTGTATTTACAGAAAGTGTGCAATAATTGTTTAAACAAAATTAAGCAGGTTCATACATTTGGGCACCACAAAAAAAGAAATGAAATCAATATTTAGTAGATCCTCCTTTTGCGGAAATTACTGTTCCTAAACGCTTCCTGTAGGTTCCAATGAGAGTCTGGATTCTGTTTTTTTGGACCATTCTTCTTTACAAAACATCTCTAGTTCATTCAGGTTTGATGGCTTCCGAGCAGGGACAGCTCTCTTTAACTCACACCACATATTTTAAATTATATTCAGGTGTGGGGACTGAGATGGCCATTCCAGGACATTGTACTTGTTCCTCTGCATGAATGCCTTAGTGGATTTTGAGCAGTGTTTATGGTTGTTGTCTTGTTGAAAGATCCAGCCCCAACGCAGCTTTAGCTTTGTCACTGATTCCTGGACATTGGTCTCCAGAATCTGCTGATACTGAGTGTAATTCACGTGTCCCTCAACTTTGACAAGATTCCCAGTACCTGCACTGGCCACACAGCCCCACAGCATGATGGAACCACCACCATATTTTACTGTTGGTAGCAAGTGTTTTTCTTGAAATGCTGTGTTGTTTTTACTCCATGCCTAACACCCCTTGTTATGCCCAAATAACTCAATTTTAGTTTCAGCAGTCCACAGCACCTTATTCCAAAATGAAGCTGGCTTGTCCAAATGTGCTTTAGCATACCTCAAACGGCTCTGTTTGTGCTGTGGGTGGAGAAAAGGCTTCCTCTGCATCACTCTCGCATACAGCATCACCTTGTGTAAAGTGCGCAGAATGGTTGATGCACAGTGACTTCATCTGCAACAAGAGGATGTTGTAGGTATTTGGTGCTGGTCTGTGGATTGACTCTGACTGTTCTCAACATTCGTTGCTTCTGTCTAGCCAAGATTTTTCTTGGTCTGCTATTTCGAGCCTTAAAGTGAACCTTAAGTCAACTATAAAAAATGAGATTTACTTACCTGGGGCTTCCCTCAGCCCCCAGCAGCCGATCGGTGCCCTCGCAGCCCCGCTCTGACGCTCCAGGACCCGCCGGCAAA
Source organism: Hyperolius riggenbachi (assembly GCF_040937935.1). Classification (NCBI taxonomy): domain Eukaryota; kingdom Metazoa; phylum Chordata; class Amphibia; order Anura; family Hyperoliidae; genus Hyperolius; species Hyperolius riggenbachi. Next base: position 112,041,433 of record NC_090657.1, on the reverse strand, counting down.
CACTTCCGGTCTGGCCGTCACCGGCCGACAGGCATGGGAACGCGAGTGATTCTTCGCGTTCCCAGCCTGTATATCACCCCCTATGCTGCTATTGCGGCCTCCTGAACTGAGCCTGTGGTCTCCCATTTCCTCAGTATGTTCCTAACTGTGGAAAAAGACAGCTGAAATCTCTGAGATAGCTTTCTGTATCCTTCCCCTAAACCATGATGGTGAACAATCTTTGTCTTCAGGTCATTTTCAGTTTTTGTTGTTGTTGTTTTTTGAGAGTTGTTTTGAGACCCCATGTTGCTACTCTTCAGAAAAAATTGAAAGTGGAGGGAAACTTACAATTGACCCCCTTAAATACTCCTTCTCTTAATGGATTAACCTGTGTAGGTAGGTCAGGGGTCACTGAGCTTACCAAGCCAATTTGAGTTCCAATAATTCGTTCTAACGGTTTTGGAATCAATAAAATGACAACAGTGCCCAAATGTATGCACCTGCCTAATTTTATTTAAACAGTTATTGCACACGTACTGTAAATCCAATAAACTTTATTTCACTTTTCAAATAGCACTGTGTGTGTCTCCTATATGATATATTTAACTGACATTTTTTATTGTAACAACCAACGATTTATACAGGAAAATCATGACAATTAAGGTTGCCGAAACTTTCGCATCCCACTGTAACTTTGGTTTACAGTTTTTTTTTTTGTTTTGTTGTTGTTTTTTTTTGAGAGTGGGCTTGTTTTTCTACATGAAAAAATAATTTAGTTTAATGAAGCCCATCATAGTGGTAATCTCTTTAAAGGTAAGTCCACCTTTTTTCTTATTTTAAATTGTTTTGAAATATGTTCCATTATTTTTTTAAGCTCATATATTGTTTAGATTCCATTGTTTACTCATCTTTGCTGTGTGTGTGGGGTCCAGTGTATACTGGATGTTGAGCAAACTGAATATTGTGCCTCATCAGAACTTTTGCAGCATTGTTACAAATGTAATATTACTTGACCTTCAATAAGTTGTTTGTTTCAGCAGTGAGGCACCACCAGTGACCAAGAACATCCTTGATGATATCAGTACAATGTTTGATGACCTTGCTGAGCAACTGGAAGCCATGTTGGATTGAGGACCACTCTTTTTGGCACTTTTTAACTAGTCCTACAGTGCTTCACAGCTCCACATATACGAAAACAGGGCACCAACCCTCTACCTATTGCTTAAGAATTACTCTGCTGGGTTTTTAAAGATATGTTGAGACATTTTTAGCAGCACTTGGGATGCATTTCAAATCCAGGATGATTATATACAGTGCCTTGCAAAAGTATCCACTTCCCTGACTTTGCAACTATTTTGTTAATTTCCAACCTGTAATTGTAATGTTTCTAAAGCTTGTTTTGGATGGATCTGCGCAAAATAGTCTAAGATGGATAGTGAAATTAGAAATAAAAATATATATATATATATATATATATATATATATATATATATATATATATATATATATATATATATATATATATACATACATATAAAAAAAACGAATCTACTAAAATTTGGCACGTGTATATATATATATATATATATATATATATATATATATATATATATATATATATATATATATATATATTCACCCCACCCACTTTACCATGAAGCCCCTAAAATGTCCCGGTGCAGCCAATTACCTTCAAAAGTCGCATAATTGGACAACTATAGTCCAGCTGTGTGCAATCTAAGTGTCACATAATCGGTCAGTATGTATATAACTTTTCTGAATTGCTCTAGAGACTTCAACACCATTAAGCAACAGGTATTACACCATGAAGACCAAGGAGATCTCCAAACAAATCAGCGACAAAGTTGTTGAGAAGTACAAGTCAGGGATGGGTTATAAAACAAAAAATCCAAAGCTTTGAATATCCCCCAGATTACCATGAAATCCATCATCTTCAAATATAAAAAAACATGGTACTACAGCAAACCTGCCAAGAGAGGACCTCCCACCAAAACTCACAAACTGTGCTGCATCACTGGTTATTGTTCTCCTTACCCAGAGACCAAAGGTAATTCTGCAGGAGTTGCAGAGTTCCACACCCGAAACTGGAGTATCTGTCCATAGGACCACAAAAAGCTGTACACTCCATAGAGCTGGGCTTTATGGAAGAGTGGTTAGAAAAAAAACATAATTTCATGTTAAAAATAAGAAGGCACTTCCCAAATGTATAGAGGAAGGTGCTCTGGTCAGATGAGACTAAAATTGGACTTTTCGGTCCCCAAGGAAAATGCTATGTCTGGGCAAACCCCAAACTTTTGCTTCAGTGAAACATGGTGTTGGCAGCATCATGCTGTGGAGATGTTTTCTAGCACCACTGAGTGTAAACTGGTCCTTAATGAGGGAATGATGAATGCTAAATACAGGGATATTCTTAAACTAAACATGTATCAGTCTGCCAGTGATTTGAGACTGGGACAATGACCCCAAGCATACTGCTAAGGCAAAAGGGGAAACAAAGATTAAAGTGATCCTTAAGTCAGAAAAAAAAATGACTTTTACTCACCTGGGGTTTCCAATAGCCCCCTGCAGCTGTCCGGTGCCCTCGCCGTGTCCCTCTGATTCTCGTGTCCTCGCCGGCAGCCACTTCCGGTTTCGCTGTCAGGAGACGGCAGGCTGGGAACGCGAGTGATTCTTCGCGTTCCCAGCCACAATTGCGCCCTTTATGCTGCTATAGCATGAAGCATATAGCAGCATAGAGGGCGCAATTGTGGCTGGGAACGCGAAGTCATTTTTTTTTTCTGACTTAAAGAGAATCTGTATTGTTAAAATCACACAAAAGTAAACATACCAGTCCGTTAGGGGACATCTCCTATTACCCTCTGTCACAATTTCGCCGCTCCCCGCCGCATTAAAAGTGGTTAAAAACAGTTTTAAAAAGTTTGTTTATAAACAAACAAAATGGCCACCAAAACAGGAAGTAGGTTGATGTACAGTATGTCCACACATAGAAAATACATCCGTATACAGCCTTCCTTTTGAATCTCAAGAGATCATTTGTGTGTTTCTTTCCCCCTGCATCTCTCATGCACTGAAGTTTCAGGCTGCTCTTTTCTTCCTGCAAACAGCTTTGCCCTTGTCTGTAATTCCTCAGTATGTGAAAGCCCAGCCAGCTCAGAGGACAATTTATCCAGCTTGTAAAAGAGAAGAGAGAAGCTGCTCTAATCTAAATAACACACAGGCAGTGTACATAGAGGGGCCTGGAAGGCGGAGTTCATAGCAGAACCACAACACTGAAGAACTTGGCAGCCTTCCAGACACAGGCTGACAAGTCTGACAAGAGATAGATAAGTTGATTTATTACAGAGACTGTGATAGTACAAAGTGCTGCAGTAAGCCAGAACACATTAGAATAGCTTTTGGAACTTGTAGGATGATAAAAAACAGGATGCAATTTTTGTTACAGAGTCTCTTTAAGGATCACTTTAAGGGGAAACAAAAGCGTTGGAATGGCCTAGTCAAGGACCAGAACCTCAATCCAATAGAGAATCTATGGTCAGACCTAAAGATTGTTGTTCATAAGTGACAACCATCCAAGGAGGTGGACTAGGTTTTTCTTAAGGAATTAACAAAAATCCCAGTGTAAGATGTGGCAATCTCATAGAGACTTACAGACCTACAGCTGTAATTGCAAAAAAAGGTGACTCCACAAAGTTCTGACTCTGGGGTTGGTGGTGGGTGGATATTTTTTGGGGGGTTTTGTTTTTTGTTTTACAAAAAATAAATAATACATTTCAAAGTTATAGGCATGTCAATTAAATGGTGCAAATTTTAATTTCAGATTGTGAAGCAAAACAAACAAAACATGAAAACTGCAAGGGTGTGAATACTTTTGCAAGGCACTGTAGCAGAAACATTTTGCAGAATTGTATATGCTTTATAGTTCACAATTAACTCCATATACTGCCACATAACAGTTGCATCCAGCTGTTTGACCCCTATTTCTAAAATTAAACTGTAAATGTTTGATTTTTTTCTAAGAAATGTCTATTTTAAAATAATTTTATATATTGTATGAACATTTATAAATATATAATAAATACATAATTGTGAATATATAAGTTCCTATCTATAAATATGTATTTACTAACAGAATGTGTCAGAAGAATTATTTTAGTCTTATAGTACAAAATAGATAAGCTAATTTCTTAAGGCTGTACTTTCATGGATTGATAAATAAAAACAGGTAAAGACAGGGTATCGAAGAATAAATTAGGTGGCTTTACACCTTTTAAGAAAATAATACAGAGACAACAGAAGCGAAAAACAAGAAACATGAGATGGCACTCAAGGCTGGGTTGCATGAGAGGGCAACTAAACCAGATCAAGCAGGTGAATAATTATAACCCAACTCCACTTGGGTGTACCCTACATGGTGAATTGGGGGTAGCCACTCTCTTGAAAAAGTACTGATACTGATTGTGGCCAAGAACCACTAAGAATTGATGACTTTTAACCAACAAAAAGGAGGCGATTTACCTGTCAAACACTAAAAGGTATTGTAAAAAAACATTTATTAAGCATAGGTAATGGATTTTGTGGACCCACGAAACGCGTTCTCTGTGCTAAATAAATCTTTTTTTACAATACCTTTTAGTGTCATTTGAGAGGTAAGCCACCTCCTTTTTGTTTCTATTTTATTGGTTTTAACTAACACCTATCTGTAATAAATCTTTGTGGGTTGCTATGGGCAACAACACGACACCTTCGTTCGGCACCATATCACAGGAAGTGTGATAACTCGACTCTCATCACAGCAACAGCATAGGAGATAGAACTTCTTAGACGTCGTCAAAGTTTCAGGAGTTTATTCAGTAAACAGATATACAGATGCTTATTTCTACATGTTAGTTACACTTCAGCGAAGCAATTGGTCTGTAGTAAGTCCTCTTTGCGTTACAGGCTCTTGCTCCATTACTTTTGAATGGCAACCAGGCTTTCTCTGATGTTACATCTATACTACGTTGCACTTAGGCCTATATACAGCATACAGTTAGATAAGATGACAAGACATTACAAAAAGAGTAGAAAGTGGAAGTCATCCGCCAGAAGTCAGAAGAAGCCCCCCCCCCCCCGGGAGCTCATTAGCTCTTCTCTTCTTAAACTAAACTCTAAAGAGTTAAATGTGACATGATCTGAGCAGGGACGGATCGCTAACTCATCACCTGCTATTGGCTGATAAGAACCTGTGATATCATGACAATCACAGTCTTTACTGCACATGCCCTGGAAAATTCCATGTTCCAGTGATATGTCCCTTAATATGAGAAGGACCTTTGTTTACCTTTAGGAAATATGAAAACACTCGATGTTTACAGAAACAGACTGCCTCTCTGTCTGACCATGGTGGCTAGATAAGCCCTCTGGCTTTGTATAGGCAGAAACACACTGTTCTGCAGTGATTCTAGAAATCCTTTTTAAAGGTATACTCTGCAAATCAAGTCTTTTAACTAACCTCAGTTAAAGTAACTGAGGCCTACGAATTCAAGCATATAATACTTAAATTCTAACACTATCCTTCCTAGGCTCCTCTTCTCCCTTGTTGTGTAGAATGTAGGGTATGTTTGCTAAGGTAACAATGTTCACGTGGAGAAAAGTATGATAGTTCCTCATTAAGCTGTCCTGCATCACACTAGCTGCAGGACAAGTAAATTATTTTTCATTATATCATACGTTTTTTTTTTTCGCTTCAGTGTCACTTCAAATGATAACCATATTCTCCATGCATATAGCTTTTGATTCCTATAGAGTATGAGGGACTCTGTTGTTTAGAATGCACAACAGGATGAAAAGGCGGCCAGAAAATGATAAAATGAATTAAAAACAAAATAAATGTATTTTATTGTTTTTCAAATAACCCTCCAGGACAGGTGCTACATATGAGATCTGGGCCCCGCCCCCAACAGGAAACACAAAGAACTAGCTCTCTATAAGTTCCACCTCTAATCTCTACCTGCCAGTTCTTTGTGTTTCCTGTTCCGGGGAACACCTAGCTCTCTCGGCTAGGAAAGGTGGTCAGCAGCCAGGCAGTGCTGAGGCCATCTAGAACTAGTAGGTGGCCCTGTCCTGCGGGATATTGGGGGTTACCTTGCCACCAGCAGTGGAATCCTTGGTGGTGTCCGGGCAGGCGCTACGGAAAGCTGAGGGACGGCATTGGAGGCGGCGGAGGCGGAGGCCATGCGTCTGATGGAGGAGGCAGGCACCAAGCGGAGGCGGAATGGTGGCTTCTAGGAAGCGGAGTGCAGCCAGCGTATCCAGGCGGAGGCGGAGGACGCGAGCGCTGGAAAGGAGGTACTTATGCCCTTACAGTGACGTCATGTCCGGCGACGTCACTTCTGGTCCGGGTCAGGCGGCTGCTTAGATGCCGCGGCGTCCATCCTCACATGCGGCGGCAGCGTTGGAGGAGATGGACGCAAACCAGAGGTCGGCAGATCAGGTAAGTTTGGGCAGAGTCGGAGGACAGGCGCCCGTCTGATCTGCGAGGTCTGATAGAACTCTATTATATTACATGCCGCAGTCTGATGGAGGTCTGCATTTGTATGTCATTTTGGTGGGCAGATCTGCAGTAGGCATTTAGACTGATTGGGGGCTAAACATTATATATTGGCTGAAAATATGCTGCATGCTGTCATTGTTGGAAGATAGCGCATTTTTCGCTGGTTTATCATTTAAATCGCTGCTTAAGATATACATGCAATAGTTCCAATAATCTGTAAGCAGAAACAGTTAGTTGGTTATAATGCTTATCCTTTTTCAGAATTAACAATACATGAGGTATATATAGACTGTGTTTTATACTGAAGTTATGCACAGAGATATATGCTGATTCATTTATTTTGTATGTTTCTAGGATGCTATGGATAGCTCTGAAAGGCCCAGGAGTTGCATTCTGTGTAACAAGCCTTTACAACTTCACTGGCCAAAAGCATCTTGTCAGAAGTGTATTTCTAGCATTATTAATGAAGATAACACTGCTTCATGCAAGGATTTCATGTTTACTATGCGTCAAGAAATGGTTGAGACGTTTCAAGCATTCAGAGAAAGTTTACCAACCACTTCGGCACAGGCTCCCCCAGTGCAGGCAATTAAATCCAAGAAGGCTTTAAATAAATCTCCAAGGGTGATTTACTCATCAGATGAGGAACTAGAAAGTCTGCCCGACAAAAGGGATGCAGACTCTAAGTCCTCTGAGGAGTTGTCAGAACAGGAAGAAACAGGTGACTTAGGTAGATCTTCCAAGTTTAAGTTTGCCGCAGAAAAAACAGAGGAGTTATTAAAAGCTATCTATTCGACTCTGGTCATTCCACAGAAAAGTACATCAGAAAAATCATTGCATGATAAGTTATATACGGGGATGGAACCTACAGATCAGCTTTGTTTTCCCTTTCATGGTGCAATAAAAAATGTGATTACATTACAATGGAGAGACCCGGATAAGAGACTATTTATTTCAAAAGGGTTTAAAAGAAGATTCCCTTTTACGAAGGAGGACTCCAAGTTATGGGACTCATGTCCTAAACTGGATGCAGCCTTTAGTCAAGTAGATAGAGATAACGAACTAGCGTTCAAGGACTTAGGTAGGCTTAAAGATCCAGGGGATAAAAAAGTGGAGTTTACCCTTAAGAAGGCTTGGTCAGCCTCTGCAACTAACTTTAAACCAGCCGCTGCTACAACTTGTGTGTCTCGCACTATGTCGGTTTGGTTGGAAAGGTTAAGGAAATTAGTTGATGAAGACGCACCTAAGAAAGATATCTTAGAGGCAATTGAGGTGATTGAGGGTGGCAATGATTGTCATTGACGCTGCTTCTGAGTCATTAAGGGTAACGGCAAGATCAACAGCTACAGGAGGTGTTGGAACGAACAGCGAGTAAAAAGGCGACTTTTCCTAAGAAAAGAAAATTTGAACCAAAGAAAAAGCCATTTTTTCAAAGGAAACAAGCGCAAGGGAAAGATCAGCAAAGTAAACCCTGGTCAAGTAATAAGTTTTTCACTAAAAGAAACCCCTTGTTTAGATCTGCAGAGAACAAGGACAAGCCATGACGCCAGCAAAGTGGGGGGAAGGTTAAAGCAGTTTCTGTTAAATTGGAAGAAAATGACAAAAAACAAATTTATTCTAGATTTAATAGAAAAGGGATACAAGATCCAGTTTGCAAAAACCCCTCCCAAGAGATTTATAATGACCCAATCCCCAAAGATTCCAGAAGAAAGGAAAGCCATGCTGCAGATGGTACAGGATATGCTAACTCGGGATGTTGTAGGCAAGGTTCCTCAGGCACAACAAGGCCAAGGATTCTATTCAAGAATCTTTCTCGTGAAAAAGCCTACAGGCAAATATCGTCTAATACTAAATCTAAAGCCTTTAAATCCCTTCATAAGGTACGAGAGATTCCGAATGGAGACAGTATTTTCGATGCGGAACCTTCTTTCTCCAGGGTGTTTCATGATCAATATCGATCTAACAGATGCCTACTGGCATATCCCAATAAGGGAAGAATCTCAAGCTTTCCTTCGGTTCAGTATCCGGACAGGTTCAGGTCTGGAGCACTTTCAATTCCGCTGTCTCCCATTCGGGATCTCTTCGGCACCCAGAATCTTCACAAAGGTAATGGCGGAGATTGTGGGGGCTCTTCATCTACAAGGTATTCTAATTGTACCATATCTAGACGATTTATTAGTTGCAGCCGACAGTATCCAAAAGTTGGAGGAACACAAGAATATAGTGTTACAACTTCTGGAACAGACAGGATGGTTAGTCAATTTGCAAAAATCATTCCTGGTTCCAGCACAAGAGATTCAATTTCTGGGATTCAGAATAGACTCTGTGTCCCAGAGATTGTTTCTTCCACAAGACAAGGTGGAAAAGGTCCAGACAATGGTGCGGGAGTGTCAGATAGAGAATGTCATAACTATCCGACAAGTTATGAGGTTAATAGGTTTTTTAACCTCTACAGCCCCGGCAGTATATTGGGCGCTGAAACATATAAGGCAGATACAACAATGGCTTCTTCACAATTGGAAGGGAGGTCAGGCAGCTCTAGAGCAGACTCTAGCCCTACCAGTAATAGTAAAACAGTCATTGGACTGGTGGACTCAAAAAGACAATATAACGAGAGGTCGTGTATGGAAATGTCCGGTGACAAAGATACTGACAACAGATGCCAGCCTCACGGGATGGGGAGCCCATATAGAAGGCAGGTGTTTTCAAGGGACTTGGTCAAGAGAGACAATGACACAGTCATCCAATTTTCGGGAATTGTTGGCAGTAAAGGAAGCACTGATTCAGACTACAGACATCGTAAGGGGATACCACACTCAGATCAGATCAGACAACATTACGGTGGTGATGTATATAAACAAACAAGGTGGAACAAGATCAGCTCAATTGTTAAAGCTAGTACTGGAGATTCTAGACTGGGCAGAAGACAATCTGCAGTCAATCTCAGCAGTACACCTCAAGAGGTCATTAAACACCATGGCGGATCTATTGAGCAGAAAGAAGTTATCAAACTCAGAGCTTAGATTGAACCCGAGTATATTCAAGGAATTGACACAAACATGGAGACATCCACAGATAGATCTGTTCGCCAACTGGGAAAACACACATTGCAATCGGTTTTTCTCACTAGACCCAAGAGGAGCTTCAGGGGTAGATGCATTGGCCCAACCATGGGAGTTCCAAATTGCTTATGCCTTTCCTCCAATTCCTCTGCTAACATTAGTATTACAGAAACTAAAGGGTACTTCGATGCATCTAATATTAATTGCACCCAATTGGCCGAAACGGGTTTGGTTTCCAATGATAAAGTCGATGCTGGTGGACAGACCGATCCCATTAAGAGACAAAGCCGATCTCCTCAGAAAAGAAAGCAACTGGATTCAGATTCCCAATCTTCAGTTGACAGCCTGGTTTCTGAGGGGCAAATCTTAAAGAAGAGGGATCTATCGGACAGAGTAACAAAGACTATATTGAATAGTAGAAAGACAGTAACTCAGTCAATTTACTTAAAGTATTGGAAGACTTTTTGTGAATGGAAAAAGAGAGTAGCTCTCAGATCCAACAGACTAGCTACTGTATTAGAATTTTTGCAAGAAGGAATTGACAAATAACTAGCATTAAGTACATTGAAAGTTCAGATAGCAGCTCTGTCAGTATTTCTTAATAGACGATTAGCATTGGAGCCCTTGGTGATCAGGTTAAAATCAGTGGAACGATCCAGGCCAGTGATGAAACGATCATATCCGAGATGGGATTTAACTTTAGTTCTAAATGTCCTCATGAGTGATAATTTTGAGCCTTTGAACGAAGTGTCGTTACGTTTTCTCACAATGAAGACAATTTTTTGGGTGGCAATCACTTCAGCAAGGAGGATAAGTGAGCTGGAAACTCTCAGTTCTATAGAACCTTTCTGTTTAATTTTTCAAGATAGAGTAGTCCTGAAGGACAACAAGTGAATTCTTGCCAAAGGTTGCTACTCTTTCTAACAGGATGCAAGAAATTGTATTGCCATCCTTTTGTAAAAATGCCACGGAAACTAGGGAGATTAGGTGGCATAGATTGGATGTCAGGAGATGTTTGCTTTTTTACCTGGACAGAGTAAAAGATTTCAGGAGGTCGGCAGCTTTATTTATCAATTTTTCTGGGGCAAGAAAGGGCGAAAGCATGTCAAAAGCATCAATAGCAAGATAGATTAAAGTCTGTATTAATGAAGCATATAGACTGAAAGGAGTTCCATGTCCAAAGGAGATAACAGCGCACTCAGCAAGATCAGTTGCAACTTCCTGGGCCTACAGAGCTGGAGCTACGGCAACCGACATCTGCAAGGCGGCAACCTGGAAGACTGTGAACACCTTCATTAGACACTACAGATTGGATCTATTAGCAGCAAAAGAACAGGCATTCGGAAGGAAAGTTCTTCAAGCTGTAGTCCCTCCCTAAGGTTAGTGTCGCTTATTGCATATCATCTCATATGTAGCACCTGTCCTGGAGGGTTATTTGAAAAAAACAAAATTAGCTTACCTGGTAATGCTGTTTTTAATAACCCTCCAGGACAGGTGACCCACCCTAGTACTTATATTTGCATATGAAAATGTGATTGTGTAAAAAAGTTGGAAATGTAAACATGTGTTGGGTAATATGTAAAGATGTATGGTATTCTATCGGAACAGTTAAATGGAAAATACTGGCAGGTAGAGATTAGAGGTGGAACTTATAGAGAGCTAGTTCTTTGTGTTTCCTGTTGGGGGCGGGGCCCAGATCTCATATGTAGCACCTGTCCTGGAGGGTTATTAAAAACAGCATTACCAGGTAAGCTAATTTTGTTTTTTTTAATTCATTTTATCATTTTCTGGGCGCCTTTTCATTCTGCTGTGCATTGTATACCCCCTCCCCTGATTTTAAAGTGACCCAGAGACGACGGATATTAAAGATGTTTACATATCCGGGGCTTCCTCCAGCCCCATAAGCATGGATGCGTCCCTTGCCGTCCTTCCTGTGCCTCCGTTAAGTTGCAATCAGCTCCCGGTATTCGGCTCCGTTGGGCCCAATCTGACTCAGTGACATCAGCCGGTGTCTTCTGCGCTAAAGGTCCGTGCATGTGCAGTAGGCCCCTCACTGTGCCGAATACCGGAGCTGATTGCCACTTAACGGAGGCACTCAGGAGGACGGTGAGGGACGCATCGGTGCTTATGGGGTTGGAGAAAGCCCCAGGTAAGTAAAAAAATCTTTATTATCCGTCTTCTCTGGTACACTTTAAGAGTGATAATGCAATGTAAATGAAAAATCACAATCGCTGGCGTTTGTGATTGCGATTGCTCGTGGAAAAGTGCATCCTTGTGTGAAAGCTTACACAACACTGTTCTCTAATTCCTGTTCTTGTGATTGCCTCTCTTGCTTTCTGCGCTTGAACAGGATAAAAATGGACAACAGTCAGTTGTTTTCAGGGAGAGTGCAGAGACATTAAAGCTGATATACAGAAAAAAAAATAAGGAAAAGTAGGTGAAAAAGTACTATTAAAATTATATCTATCAACATTATTTTGAGTATGTTCTTGTTTGCTGGCTTAAAAGGCATTTTATTGATAAGTTGTGAAAATACCACCTAGGAGAAAAAGTTAATTGCATAAAGGCCAAGGTGTTGTTTCTAATCACAACAAAACAAACATTTTGCATTGATGCACCTTGCCAGCAGTAAAGGTGTCACAACCTGTAATAATATTGAAATTACAACCTGGGATGGTTTTAGACTTTCTGCTGCCTGAGGCAAACTTGTGAGGATGCGCCCCAAGACCAGAATAGGTAGCCAGTTTAGTTGCCCCAATGACACATATACAATAGTACACATGGCATGCCTACGATGAAACCTGTAAAAAAGATGGTTCATGTTTTACACTGAAAAAGAAAATGAAAGACACAAAAAGAGGTAGAAATATGAAGCACAAGAACAAAAATCATGTCTGAACAGTTCACATACCCAACTCTGCTTGAACACGAGAAGTACTTGTCGATCCTAATCTGTAAGAGAACGAAAAAGAAAACACAGAACAAATTATCTCACATGCATGAATACATACAATGACCGATATACAATAGCACACATGGCATGCTAAAAAGGTGACCTGTAAGGAAAAAAAAAAAGTCTTATGTATTGCAAGATATGTTTTCTGTTCAAAATATTTCCCACACTCAGCAGATGAATATGGCTTTTTACCAGTGTGAGTTACCTCATGTCTGGGTAGGTTTGCTTTGATCCCAAAACATTTCCCACACTCAGCACATGAATTGGGCTTCTAAACTATGTGAGATAACTGATGCCTTTCAGGATGTGATTCATGTACAAACAAGACAAAACAGAAAAGGAACAACTACCTTACATGCAAAATTACATACGACAAATATACAATAGTACACATGAAATGCCTACAATATGACCTGTAAAAAAGTTAGTTTATGTTTGCAAGTAATTTACACTGAAAAAGAGAAAGCAAGAAAGGTCATGGAAAAGAACAAAAAAATCATGTCGGCATTATTCACATACCCAACTCTGCTTCAAATATTAACTACTTGACGATTCCAATCTGTAAGAGAACAGTATGAAGAAAGCGCAGAACAAGAAAAAAACATCTTGCATACATAAATGTATACAAAGACACATATATAATAGTACATATGGCATGCCTACGATGCAAATATGAACTATCTTTTATACAGGTTTCAAGGATTTTACACTAAAAAAGAAAATGAAAGACAGAAAAAGAGGTAGAAATATCGTGTGAACAGTTCACATACCCAACTCTGCTTGAACATGAGAAGTACTTGTCGATACCAATCTGTAGGAGAACAGTATGAAGAAAGCACCAAACAGAAATAAAAAACCTTACATGCATAATTACATACAATGACACATATACAATGGTACACATGGCATGCCTACAATATGACCTTTAAAAAAAAGTTGGTTGATGTTTGCATGCATTTTACACTGAAAAAGAGAAAGAAAGATCAAGGAAAAGAACAAAAAAACATGTCGGAACTGTTCACATACCCAATTCTGCTTCAAATGTAAACTACTTGACGATTCCAATCTGTAAAAGAACAGAATGAAGAAAGCACAGAAAAGAAAAAAAAACATCTTACATGCATAAATACATACAAAGACAGATATACAATAGTACATATGGCATGCCTACGATGAGACCTGTAAAAAAAACTTGGCTAACTTTGTATGCAATTTGCATTGAAGAAGACAATGAAAGAGATGAAGAAAGATAAAGGAAGAGAAAAAAGATCATGTCTAAACTGCTTACATACCTAACTCTGCTTCAAACTAAACTTTTGTTTTGCTTCAAACAAAAAGTACTTTTACGAGAAGTACTTGTCGATCCTAATCTGTAAGAGAACAAAAAAGAAAACACAGATCAGAACAAACCATCTCACATGCATGAATACATACAATGACAGATATACAATAGTACACATGGCATGCTAAAAAGGTGACCTGTACATAAATACATACAATATCAGATATAAAACCGTACACATAGCATGCAAAAAGGTGACCTGTAAAACAAACAAAAAAAAGGCTAACGTTTTTTGTTATGTATTGCAAGATAGGATTTCTGTTCAAAACATTTCCCACACTCAGCACATGAATACGGCTTTTAACCAGTTTGAGTTACCTCATGTCTGAGTAGGTTTGCTTTGATTCCAAAACACTTCCCACACTCATGATTTGGGCTTCTCAACGGTGTGAGATATCTGATGCCTGTCAGAATGTGATTCATGTTCAGAACAATCCCAATTTGTAAGAGAACACAATAAAGACAAAACAGAAAAGGAACAACCATCTTACATGAAAAATTACATACAATGACACATACAATAGTACACATGGCATGCCTACAATATGAACTGTAAAAAGTTGGTTTATGTTTGCATGTATTTTACACTGAAACAGAAAAAAAGAGAAAGAAATGAAGAAAGTTCAAGGAAAAGAACAAAATAGCATGTCGGAACTGTTTACATACCCAACTCTGCTTCAAAATGTAAAGTACTTGACAATCCCAATCTGTAAGAGAAAATCATGAAGAAAGCAAAGAACAAGAAAAAACATCTTACGTACATAAATACACAGATATACATAGGGCATGCCTACGATAAGACCTGTAAAAAAAACTTGGCTAACTTTGCGTGCAATTTGAATTGAAGAAGACTAGGAAAGAGAGGAAGAAAGATAAAGGAAGAGAAAAAATATCATGTCTAAACTGCTCACATACCTAACTCTGCTTCAAACAAAAAAAACTTGTCGATGCTAATCTGTAAGAGAACAAAAAAGAAAACACAGAACAGAACAAACCATCTCACATGCATGAATACATACAATGACAGATATGCAATAGTACACACGGCATGCTAAAAAGGTGACCTGTGTAAAAAAAAAAAAAAAAAGCGAACTTTTTTTTTTTTTATGTATTGCAAGATATCGTTTCTGTTCAAATTATTTCCCACACTCAGCAGATGAATACGGCTTTTTACCAGTGTGAGTTACCTCATGTCTGAGTAGGTTTGCTTTGATTCCAAAACATTTCCCACACTCAGCACATGAATTGGGCTTCTAAACTGTGTGAGATATCTGATGCCTGTCAGGATGTGATTAATGTTCAAAATGATCCCAATCTGTAAGAGAACACAAACAAGACAAAACAGAAAGGAACAACCATCTGACATGAAAAATTACATGCAATGACACATATACAATAGTACTGTCACGAGTGGCATCTGCTGGCAATTTCCTGAACTAGGTTGATTAACTTCCTCTATTTCACTAGCAGATGTCCTCAGTGTCCTCAGGGATTGTGCAGCAACTTGATTTACTGTCTGCCACCAGCAGGGGTCTCTCCTTTAGGAACTGTCCATCACAGACTGTAATGAGGGCAGGTCTGGGATCACCTGCACTTTGTCATCTGACCTCCCAGCACAGAATATTAGCTGCTTTAGCAAGTCAGTCCAGTGCTAGATCACCACGTCAGTTCCTGGTCCTGATTATTGATTCCTAGCCTTTCCTGCCTTGCATCTGTGCTTAGTATATTGCCCTTGCCGTGTATGACCTTTTGCTGTTTGACTAATCTTTTATGTGAAAACAGTATAGCGCTCAACAACCTAACTTCAAAAATTGCTAAAACCTATACACATATACATAACATGAAATTCTGTGTGCCAAAAATACAGTCACAGTCCTGTATATAAGCAGAACAAAAAGGGGGACTGGGAAAGTTTCTACACTTGCATAAAATGTCCACCAGACAAATTCTACATTCAGCTCTCATAAAAATCTTCATTTCAGGGTTAGAGAAACTATATACGCTCACCAGATGTGGAGGCCAACCAACAACGATCGACATAAGCGCTTGTGACACTAGTCAGTCAGATCCACACGAATCAGCTCGCCTTGGTCACAGATATTCAGTGCTCAGGTCATGCAAATAAACATACAGCCATTGGGTAATACTGTTTAGCAGGGATTTTCCACCACACCCGCTAAAACGTAGCTCCAGTGATTCCCTAAGTTTATATAGCACCCACTGTGCCTTCACCCAGCTTCAACAAAGACTCACCGTATGTATATGCTGACCCAGCACAGACCAGCCAATGCGCGTTTGTGTTGTTCAATCTGAACGTATTGTAAACACAGATCTTCCCCTGAAACTCAAACAGGGCCCAACATAGTGTAATTCCGTTTATCAGTAGTAAAAAAGTTAGGAGTGCACTCACAAATTCCGAGCAGTTAATGCGCATATCTAAAATCCATCACACACGTTGGTGTCTCCTCCACTCCGTAGGCTCCGCCCTACTAGTTTCGTCGACTCATCAGGGCCATGGCCTATCGGAGCTAGGAGACTCTGTTAAATCCGATCTTACAGTCACATGGTCTGCTGGATCCGCCCACTTCAGTATCATTAATTCGCCGCT
This sequence comes from Hyperolius riggenbachi, assembly GCF_040937935.1. Lineage (NCBI taxonomy): Eukaryota > Metazoa > Chordata > Amphibia > Anura > Hyperoliidae > Hyperolius > Hyperolius riggenbachi. Next base: position 112,024,933 of record NC_090657.1, on the reverse strand, counting down.
GCAATGCCGTTATTTTAACTACACGACTACTATTTGTGGAAGTAGTCCAAGACTACACTTCCCACAATTCCTCTGAGTATCGTCATACCTCCGCCGCTTCCAGCGCGGATGCTATTGGTCAAGAGCACTAGCTTACACTTCCCATAGTTCCCCAGATCAATACGATACACTGTATGTACCACAATTTGTCCGGTATTGTAAACGCACCCATAGTGTTATGGGTTAACTCTTATGTTTCCCTTTTGTATATGTTTATTAGGAAACATTCCTCTGTATGAGTCCAATGATTCAAACCTACGTATTAATTTACTCAGTCCCATGAAGTGGACGTGTGCTGCATATATTAAAGGGCGGAGTCAGGTGCATCTGACGTCACTGGGCAGCGGGAGATTCGCGCAACTAGGAACCAGTCCACAGCGGGGGCACGGGACGCTGGCAACGCACATCGGGCGGATACTGCTGGGCTGCTTATGCCCGATAGGCTTCATTTACATCTGGTTCAAGTGAGTGCGCCTTTATGCGCTGGCCAAATACTCTGATATTCCAAGCTGTATTACGCTATTGTTGTTTTATTTGTTTTTACATGTACTGTGGATTAAATATTGGATTTTTTTTACTGCTGAAAAACTGGAAAAGTGGTTTCTGGGACTTTTATATATACACGCTAGACCCACCTGGATTTTGAGGTGGTGTCAATCTGGTGAGCTGCTAAATTTGAGGGGGTTTATGATTGAGGCACGGATTGTCACATTTGCACGCAAGGGTGGCTGCATGCTGTTTGCATTTCCATTTATGCAGTAACGCACTATGTGGAGAAATTTTGTTTTAATCTTGCAGATCATAAGAAGAGGAGTGCTGTCACAACTTTATTATAAGTTTTTGTAACCCACAGAACTTCATTGAACCCACATCCTGACCTGCCGCTCTGCAAAATGTTTGGAGACCCTGTGTCCCTTAAACCCATTGCGAATATTATTCACATGCTCTGCGATCCATTTTTAAGGGCTCTTTTAGTGCGTCTCACATACTGCAGCCGGCACGGGCACCAGATACAGTAAACCATGTGCGTGCTGCAGCAGTGGATAAATTCCCTTATCTTGTGGCTTTTGCCTGTTTATTTAGTAGTAAAAAAGTTATCATCATTATTTTTTAAAGGGAAACACTGATTGATGATGTGGGGACTTAAAATCCCCCCCCCCCCCCCCAAAAAAAAATGGCTGTCAATTAACATCATGCCTAGGTTTCAGACAGCGGTCGTGCAGCTCACATTGTGTCCAAAGTCCAACCGCACAACTGGGGCATCCCAGTTTTCAGCCAAGACACCTCCAAAAAATTACGCAGCAATTGTGTTATGGGTTAAATATAGGTGGTATCAGTGGCCTGTGGCACCCTAGTGGTGGGAGCTGCACAGGCAGCAGGAGTAGGGCAATGCAGCAGCAGGTGTAACGTGTGCCAGGAGCACGCCGGACATGGCACGTGGCACTTGGCACGTGTCATTTAGCACATGCCAAGTGACATGTGACACGTGCCAAGTGACACGTGCCAGTCAGACAGCAGAGGAGAAGACACTAGTGCACACTAACTGTCACACTGGCATTGCTCACAGCACAGCAGTTCTGTAGAAAGCAACAACTACTAACTACTAGCACTGACTGCAGTACTACAGTACTGACTACACAATAACATAGTAATCCTATCCCCTAATCTCTAACCTAACCTTTACTGTAGCTAGCTAAGGCTAATAGCTGGCCAGCAGGCAGCAGCTGGCCTAGTCTGTGCACAGCACACACACAGACACATAGCAGCTGCCTGCAGCACACACTCTGACTGTCACACAATGACATCAAGCTAATTAATGATTTACCAATAGTGTAGTGATAGTGAAGTGGTTAATAACTGAACAGCTTTCGGTTTATAACTGTATACAGCCCTTGCTAGGCCAGCAGCACTGGAGCATGTCTCTCAGTGAGCATTCAGCAAGCTAGGACGATATATGTCTCATCATGGTAGTGTGAAGAAACGCGGAAAAGCCGCCGTCCCTCAACGTGAGGCGGCTGTTTCCGCGTCCAGCATGGCGTCACAACGCGGAAAAACCGCCGCATGCCGCATAGGCAGGGCGGCGGAATCCGCATTGGGAATGGCGGAATCCGCATTGGGAGCGACGGAATCCGCATTGGAACTGGATACATTGCAAGACTACTGGTGTGGCTGGGACTGATAGTCCACCTAGATTCAGAATAACGCGCGCGCGCGCACAGCGGCAGAGCTTAAATAACAGCCAGAAGGGAGTCAGCTGACCAGGCGGGTCAGCTGACATTTTCCACCACTCTCATTGGTCCAGCAATTAGGGAGGTCCTGGAAAGGTCCTTGTGTATGTATACCACTGGCTGTTCACTTGCTCTTTGTCTGGCGTGCGATCACATACGTGGGAGCACCCAGATCCGTAGTCAGATCCATTAGTGTGCCGGGACCAGCTGGAGCTGTAATCCTACACTAAGCTAGATTCTGTTGATAGCTTAAAGTACTAGTTTGATTGTGATTATCTGTTATGACCCTTTGCCTGTTTGACTATCCTCCTGAACTCTGATCTTGTACCTTGCCATTTTGATACTCTGTTGCCGAACCCCGGCTCGTCCTTAGACTCTGTTTCTGCCTCCTGATCTTGTACCTCGATATTTCTGATACCTGTTGCCGAACCCTGCCTGTACCTAGACTCCGCCTCTGCCTACTGTATCTGTACTTTATCTGTCCGTGTGTTACGACCTGGCTTGTCCGACCTCGAGAACCGACCTCACTATTGGAGGCGGTTCCCCGTCCTGTTAGTGGCATTTCCTCCTGAGTGTCACTCTCAGACAATCCTTCCTACTGTCAGTCTGACTCCTCCCGTCTTGGAGAGCTCAGGTTTGTGGAAGGAATCCGTGCAGTACTCCTTGCTGCACTGAGGCCTAGTCCTCTAAGTGTTACTGTTACACCAAACACTACACTCTACTCAGGTGAACAGAGGTTAGCTGGTATATCGGATTATCGGTGATACTGCAGATCACGTATAATCTGGTATACATCTGTATTCCCAGTGATACTGCAGATCACCGGTAATCAGACCCTCTCTGTGCTTCACCGATCGTTACAGAACGCCAGACCAAATAACAGATGGACGCACGCGCTGACCCTCTGACTGTGCTTGCCACTTCGGTGGATACCATCCATCAAGCACTGGGCCAGCACAAATCTTTAATCGATGCCCTAACAGGCTCTGTGCAAACCCTTCAGACGTCAGTTGATTCGGTGCGATCTCCTCCTAGTGATGACATACGTATGCCCGTACCAGACAAATTTTCCGGCCACAGGTCTGACTTCCGGAATTTTAAGAGTAGAGTGTTATCATATTTCGAGTTGAGACCCCGATCCTCGGGGACTGAGACCCAACAGGTCATTTTCATTAAAACGTTGTTAACTGGTGACTCCCAGTCCTGGGCATACAACCTGCCTCCCACAGACACAGCTCTGACCTCGGTAGAGGCATTTTTTAAGGCCATGGCAGTGATATACGACGACCCTGACCTAGCTGCAACCTCTGAGCGGAAACTCAAACTTTTGCGGCAAGGCAGAGGCTCGGTCGAGGATTACGCGGCAGAATTTCGTAGGTGGTCAGTTACCGCCAGATTTGACACCTATGCCCTGATGAAGTATAGCTAGTATAGTGCTCGGTATAGCTAGTATAGTGCCCAGTATAGCTAGTATAGTGCCCAGTATAGCTAGTGAAGTGCCCGGTATAGCTAGTATAGTGCCCAGTATAGGTAGTATAGTGCCCGGTATAGCTAGTATAGTGCCCAGTATAGCTAGTATAGTGCCCGGTATAGCAAGTATAGTGCCCAGTATAGCTAGTATAGTGCTCGGTATAGCTAGTATAGTGCACAGTATAGGTAGTATAGTGCTCGGTATAGCTAGTATAGTGCCCCAGTATAGCTAGTATAGTGCCCCAGTATAGCTAGTATAGTGCCCGGTATAGCTAGTATAGTGCCCCAGTATAGCTAGTATAGTGCCCGGTATAGCTAGTATAGTGCCCAGTATAGCTAGTATAGTGCCCAGTATAGCTAGTATAGTGCTCAGTATAGCTAGTATAGTGCTCAGCATAGGTAGTATAGTGCTCGGTATAGCTAGTTTAGTGCCCAAGTATAGCTAGTATAGTGCTCGGTATAGCTAGTTTAGTGCCCAAGTATAGCTAGTATAGTGCTCGGTATAGCTAGTTTAGTGCCCAAGTATAGCTAGTATAGTGCTCGGTATAGCTAGTTTAGTGCCCAAGTATGGCTAGTATAGTGCTCGGTATAGCTAGTTTAGTGCCCAAGTATAGCTAGTATAGTGCTCGGTATAGCTAGTTTAGTGCCCAAGTATAGCTAGTATAGTGCTCGGTATAGCCAGTTTAGTGCCCTAGTATAGTTCACCCGCCTCACCCAACTCCCCCCCAACCCTAACCCCCCCCCCCCCCCCCCCCCCCACGCGGCCGCCGCTGCTATTAGCTTGATGTGCGGCTTGCTCTATTCCCCTCTCCGTCTCCCGGCATGTAGATAGTTCACAGCAGCTCCCTCCACGGCGGCCGCTGTGTGATGACAGGAAGCTGGAGGCAGAGCGGTTTCCTGTAACGGCGATGTGTATCGCCGTTACTATGGATACCGCTCTGCCTCCAGCTTCCTGTCATCACACAGCAGCCGCCGTGGAGCGAGCTGCTGTGAGCTATTTACATGCCGGGAGACAGAGAGGGGAATAGAGGAAGCCGCTCGGTAAGCTAATAATAGCAGCGGCGGACACGGGGCAGGGGGGAGGCGGCCTTCCAAAACGAGACTCGCAAGCAAGCCGACCCCCCAACTTTTTGCCCACTTTTGGGGGGTCAAAAATTCGGCTTGCTTGCGAGTATATACGGTATGCGAGTATGGATTACTTTTCCTTGATGGCTATGGAGGATGAGAGTTACTGTTTTACAGAGTTGTCAGAGTATTCGCATGATGAATTAATGCAAAGTATTATGCAAATCAACTCTTATGTCAGCAGGAAGAAATTTTAGAATCTGAAGTACAGCTTATGTTGAAAATTCTGCAGACTCTCAAAATTATGAGGTCTCCTACCACCTATCAAACCTATCAAACCTGTGTAGCCAATTCCCGATCCCTGCAAAAGTTACATAGCAGTATTTAACCAGAACAAACCCAATAATGTTCCAGCTACCTCCATGCAGACAGATCAGTCTAAATGTTAGGCTCTGGGTAATTTATCTGCTTCTGTCAAGAGTGAATGGGATCCTCCTTTTGAAAAATGGGAAATTGAGGCTTTAGTTTATGAGATGGAGAGCGATGAGGAATAATTTATTGCATACAATTCTAATAAGAGTGAAACCTTTTTGAATGCATGCATAGATTCTGCATCTACTTTAGTCAATATGAGGATTTGCGCGAAAGAATTTGTAGCTCCTTTGATTGAGATTTGGGAAGGCCTTTTGCATGCAAATGTCCTTTCTGCTGATGATCCTAGCAATCAGTGTATGCAATACTCAGTTATCCATAGTAACTCTGTCAGTGCCAGTAATAAGTTTAATCCAGTATTTCATCCTGATCAGATAGATTATTTGTTTTCTTATCTTAAAAGTGACAAAAACCATTTTCTTGATTTTTATTCTGAAAAGGGAGATTCGTATGTGTTAGCATGCATGAGTGCGGTCCAGTCTTTGATTGATCATAGACTATGTAAGCATGATGCTGCTTCTGATTTAATAATCTCTTGGCAAAAGATTTTGTCTTTTCATTCTCATGTTTCTCCTTCCTCTGTTAACTCCGTATTAATCTCTGGCCAGAACTCATAACCTACAGCAGTTAAGATCACACCAGTCCCTAAGAAAGCTCCAATATGTCCATTGCCCTTAGCAACGCATTATAAAGACTTTGTTTCACCAGAATCCATACTTCTGTACAAACAGCTATCCAATCTACACCCTGGTCTTTCCAATGTCCAGCAGCGACACACATGAACTTTTACAAGCCTAATTCTGCTTCCAGACTGGGTCAGAAAAATAAATCCAAAGGGAAGTATTTTCCTATAGCTTTCATCCTTCCTGTGTTAACACCCAAAGACTTCACCTCTGCTGAGCATGAACTAGTTATCTCAGCCACACCAGTGCCAGTTGTATCAGACACACCAGTGCCAGTTTCCTCTACCATGTCTACTGCAGTCACCTCAGCAGTGCCGGTCTCCTCAGCAGTTTTCCATATGCCTCCATGGCAGCATACAGTACATATGGGTTAAGCCCCACCCCTACCAATTAACAGTACCTTAGCTATAAAAGAAAGTGACCCCTAGCAAGCAGCATTCTCATTTTTGTCCTCACCTCCGAACAGGTTCCTTAGTGTTTCATCGCTATTTATTTTTATTTTACTCTTACCTCGCCGACATTCCTGCGGTGTTCCGGCCAGGTTCAGCCTCTCCTGGTCGCAGACCAACTTAGAATCCAACTTGACCTGAGACTCACTGATTCAGCCGAAAAACAATTACGCTGGCAGCGACATAGGTACTATCGTTGGGCCAATAAATCACATACTCTATTTGCCAATAAACTTAAAAATAAAGTATATAAACCTCCTACACTGTCAGTCCATCTACCTAATGGGCAAATCACTTTGGATCCCTCCAAAATAGTGACAGGATTTTATGATTTTCTAAAAGGTCTGTATGGTCATCAATAAGACACTAACCCCAGTGAAATTGATACATTTCTAGAGGAGATACCTCTGCCACGTGTTTCCTCTGCTTTAGCGGAGATGCTTGGTAGGGATATTTCCCTGGAAGAAGTGCAGTTAGCTATAAAATCTATTAAACCTGCTAAGACACCAGGCCCTGACGGCTTTTCAGGATTGTTTTATAAGAAATTTTCGGCGGCTCTGAGTCCCTTGCTGGTTTCTCTCTTTAATGCATATAAAAGGGGCCTCACCCCAAATGCCTACTCTCTTCAAGTTGACAATACAAGGATACCCAAGGTAGATATAGATGTCCTAGAAGTTCACCAATTCAGACCTATATCCCTTCTTAATATTGACAATATACTCCTCTGGAAAATATTAGCTACTAGAATTAATACGTTCTTGGGGGACATAATTTATAGAGACCAGGTTGGGTTTGTACCAGGGCGACAAGCTTCAGATGCCACACTTAGGGCAATTGAGGTAATTGAATTATTGCAAAACAGGAAAGTTCCAGGCCTGTGTCTTTCCTTAGATATTTACAAGGCATTTGACACAGTGTCTTGGAATTACTTGTTTAACCACTTGCCCACAGCCCATGGGCGGCGGCAAAGTGGACGCCTTAAGGACCGCAATAAGCCTGACGGCGGCGGGTCCTTAAGGTGTGTCCGGGGAGCGATCGCGTCATTTATGACGCGCGCTGCCACCGGCAAAAGTTCCCGCCCACCTGGCCCGATACCCCGCCGGCCAATTAGAAGCGCCAGCGGGGTTTAAAATTACGATCTGGGACAATCAAAATGTATAATACACTTTGTTTACATGACAAAGTGTATTATACAGTCTGCCTCCTGCTCCTCTGCACTCTTCGTCCGGTGCGATCGTCAGAGGAGGAGGCAGCCCTGTACTGAGCAGCACAACACAGTTTGTACACCCACAGACCCCCCGATCGCCCACCCCAGCCCTCAGGACCCCCCCTGACCACCCCAGCACACAGGTATTTGCACCCAAGCACCCCCTAATAAACCCATCAATCACCCCCTGCCACTATCTGCCGACGCTATTATTTAGGTTAGGTCCCTAACTGCCCCCTAGGGTCCCTTGATCACCCCTTCCTACCCTCAGACCCCCCCCCCAGACCACCCTACTGTATACACTTGTATACATCTGCCTTACCCTCTGATCACCCACTGATCACCTGTCTATCACCTGTCTGTCACCTGTCTATCACCCCTTGTCACCACCACCCATCAGAGCAGACCCTAAACTGTCCTGATCACCCACCCAGACCCTCAGATTGCCCTCAGACCCCCCCTCCTGATAACCTCCCCAGTGCATTGTTTACATCTATTCTCCCCTGTAATCACTCACTGATCTCCCATCGGTCACCCCCTGTGTCTGCCACCCATCAGATCAGGACCCAATCTGCCCCGTGCGGGCACCTAATCAACCCCCCTCACCCTCAGATCGCCCTCAGACCCCCCCCCCCCCCCCCCCAATCACCTTCCCAGTGCATTGTATTTGATTGTGCTGTAACTGTATTTGATTGTGCTGTAACTGTATTTGATTGTGCTGTAATTGTATTTGATTGTCCCGTAATTGTATTTGATTGTCCCGTGATCGGCTGTGATTGCCCTGTGATTGGCCTGTGATTGCCCTGTGATTGGCCTGTGATTGCCCTGTAATTGCCTTGTGATTGGCTGTGCTTGCCCTGTGATTGGCCTGTGATTGGCTTTGATTGTCCAGTAATTGGCTTTGATTGCCCCGCGATTGCCCTGTGATTGGCTTTGATTGTCCCGTGATTGGCTTTGATTGCCCTGTGATTGGCCTGTGATTGGCCCGTGATTACCCTGTAATTGCCTTGTGATTGGCTGTGCTTGCCCTGTGATTGGCCTGTGATTGGCTTTGATTGTCCAGTGATTGGCTTTGATTCTCCCGCGATTGCCCTGTGATTGGCTTTGATTGTCCCGTGATTGGCTTTGATTGCCCTGTGATTGGCCTGTGATTGGCTTTGATTGTCCCGTGATTGGCTTTGATTGTTCCGTGATTGGCCTGTGATTGGCTTTGATTGTCCCGTGATTGGCTTTGATTGTCCCGCGATTGCCCTGTGATTGTTTCTGATTGCCTCTGATTCCCCACTCGCCACCACCCCCGTCACTATCCTAGTGATCTAAAAACAGTGATCAGTGGGGGCGTGGCTGGCGCGCTAGAGAGATGGCCGCTTTCTAGACTCGCTCAGCGTGGCCGACTGCTAAAGCTAACTACCCCAGCCTTTTCAGCAACCATCCCCACTCCTTTTTCCTCTCCTCAGCATCATGAAACATCGGTGACTCGATGGGCCGAACCTCAAAAGGATCCAGGGAGAGCTCACCCCACTCTCAGGCTTCTTTCTCTCAGCGCTGCCGAGGCAAATCCAGCATGGCGTCCTCAGCCTCCTCCTCACACTCAGACGCAACAGTAGCTTCCCGACCCCGCACCAGAGCACGGAGGTCAGAACACAACTCTTCAGATCCCACACTGGACTGGACTCCGAGGGATGCCCTTCTCCTAGAGAAATTCAAGTCCCTTCTCCATACAGAACTAGACGCTGTAGCTAACAAATTAGCCCGTCAGCTCAAAAAAAGACATCAAAGACCTTACCGCTCACATGGGAGAATTTGAAGAAAGGTACGAAAAGACTGCGACGGTGGTCGATGCACATGACAAGGAGCTAACTGAAGTTAAATCTGAGCTAGCAGAAACCAAGCTACGGTTGGAGGACTCAGAAAACCGCTCCCGCCGCGGCAACCTGAGAATTCGCGGGCTACCGGAGTCCATCTTGGATCTGAACTCCACTGCAACAGCTATGTTCCAGGAGCTAGTTCCAAACATCCCAATTGAGCGCTTAGAATTTGACCGCATCCACTGGTGCCGAAGAGAGCAGATGGTTCCCCCCGGGACATCATCATTAAATTTACATTTTACCGCACTAAAGAAGTGATCCTGCAAGCGGCAAGAGAAAAGGAGCCATTACATTTTCAAGAGCACCCTTACCAAATCTTTGCGGACCTTGCTCCCGTGACAATACAGAAACGAAGAAGCATGAAGCCCTACACTGCTGCACTACGGGCTCAAAATATCAAATATAAGTGGGGGTTCCCGTTCAAATTAATCTTCCTGCTGTCCGGGAAATCTTACACTACCACCTCTCCCGAAGAAGCCCAAGAACTGTTCGAGCGCCTACACCTGCTCCTACCTCCAAACGGCAACAAGTCACCTGCCGGAGCTTCATCACAGCGTCCCCCGAATCTGCAAAATTCTTGGAAACAAGTTTCCCCATCACGGAAATCCACCCAGTCTGCTCCAGCTCTTCGGGATGTCTCTCCAACCTGAGGACCAGCTGCAGCTACTCCTCTACCTGCCTTACGGAAAATCTCCCTAAGCTGATGTACACATCACCGCTCAGGTGCATTACCATAAGCACGGATCACCGGTGGATAGTTATAGTCCTACGTTCTGTTTGCTTCTTCTACTTTTAGGACAGTCCACTCCGGGGTTAACTAGTTCAGCGTTCCGCTCTTGATTTTGCTTGAACATCTGGCTTTCGTTTATCTTCCTGTCATCACCCAGAGAACTCCGTGCTTCACAGATAACCTTTTGTTCGCATACCTCTTCACTTTACCAGCTACCACCACGGTTGGGTAAGACACTACAGTTTTTTCTTCGCTGTTAAGCTGACTTTATTTTTATTTTACTCCTCAGCCACTACTTTTGATCTGGCTGGGCTACTCAGCTGTAACCTTGCCCAGACCTCCGCTTTCTAATTGTTACACTCTGGGACAATGTTTATATGTTTACTGAACAGTTTAGTAGGGCATAGACCTGAAAGCTCTCTCCTCACTAGGAGATCTTGCTTTTCTTAGCATACTATGTATCTGATAAATGTAGCTTAAATGATGAACTAACCTCTCTTAATTATTGTTCTTATGGCATTAAGTTTAACAATGTTAATGTTACTGTTCTTATAGGATGCTCGCACAATGTTCCATTTACAATATGTGTCTTGCATTAAGCTTAACATATTACCCCCCCCCCCCTCCTTCCCCCCCCCCCCCCCTTTTTCACCTGTGCTCTCTGTATAATTAGCACTTCATAGATACATGTTCTAACGGAACATTTACTGTCCTGCTTGTCCTCATTTCCCCCTCCCTCCCTTTCCCCCTTAGCAAATTTGCCGGTAGTTTTGCAAAGCATCACGCCCTTAGTGTGTTGCAACCTATATATAAGCCAGAACTCTAACTGGAAACCTCAAGGTTCTATATAGGGTTAAAAGGTTGTACTTATCTCATTACTGTTATGCACAATCTACCCCAGATTTACCCCCCCTCCCCCCCACCCATGCTACTACTGCTGATATGTTCCCCCTCCCTCCCCACCCTCTCTACCCCACTCGCTCTCCCCCCCCCTTCTTCTCCCCTCCTGTCTGCACTAGCTTTAACAGAGGAGCCCCCTCCGTTATTGAGCTTCTTCCCCTTCCCCGTCCTTCTCCCCCTTACCCTTCCTACCCTACCCTACCTTATTACCTAACTTTCCCTATGAAGGGATCGACAATGTAAATTCTGGGTATATATAACTTTTAAACCAAAATAAGGATGTGTCGCTCTAAGCTTATATATTTGATTTGATGTTATACCTCAGGCCTTTTATATGTACACCAAGTCTTCAACAAAATTTGGTATCTTTTTCCCTTTTCCATTTACCTGCCTTACTCACGGGCCACCTGCTCGAGCTTCTCTCTCATAACAACAGGTAAACTAAGCCTAACAGTTTGTTACCGAAACAAAATACTGTACGATACCTACCTGTCTTGGTGAACATAAAAGGGACAAACCAACATACCACATTAAAGCTGATTACTCTGCTGGCTTGACCCATCCTCCACACAGAAACTTCATAACCATATTCTTAATTATAATAATTAACACCCCCAGCCGACAACCTACAACTAAATCGTAAGTTTATCCTCCCCCCCCCCCCCCCCACACACTTACAATTACTTTCTCTCCTGACGCTGGGACCTATTTTGAAAATATTACCCGATAACTAAGCCAGCAAGGCAGTCGGCCAACACATGTTCCCCAATGATTTGGACAGAGCCCCTTACCCATGGGGACTCAGTCCCTCTCGAGAACCTGTCGACCCTGACTCAATTGGAGTCACCCTCTCTGCCTACCTCAGTCCCTTTGTTACTAGGGATCTGGGTACCTCTTACCTTTTCTCCTTCTCTTCTATTCTCAACTGCTTTCAATCTTTCCTACTCTTTTCTCTTTCCCTCCTCTCCCCACTCTAAAGGTGTCCACCTTGCAGCCTTTCACATTCGCACACCCTCATACATCGACCCTCCATGACTTCCCCGTTTTTTAAAATCTTTTCTCACAACGTCCAAGGATTCGGATCCCCACATAAACGCTCCAAGGCATTCACTTACTACAAAGCGAGTCAAGCTGACATAGTTTGCCTACAAGAAACCAGGCTAGATCAAACCACCTGTCCCAAATACTTAAATCGTCATTATACCACAGCCTACTTTGCTTGTGCCCGCACAAAAGTACGGGGTGTTCTAATAGCTATTAGAAATAATTTTCCCTTCTCCTATACAAAGCACATTGCTGACCCTACTGGTAGGTATCTTTTCTTACTTGGCACCATATATGACAGAGAAGTCACCATTGCTACATACTACGCCCCCAATGCACACCAATCTAATTTCTACTCACATTTTCTCCAAGTTCTCACTCAACATGGCTCAGGTCAAATCATAATTACTGGTGACACAAATGCCACTCTTAACCCCAAAGTAGATAGACAAAAACCCCCCAACTCGAACGCTGCCCCAGAACCAAAAGACCCGCAAGGTGTTAAAATTAAGGAATTGCTGGATAAATATGGCTACGTGGATATATGGCGAGAACTCCACCCTTCCACGAAGGATTTCACCTTTTACTCTAACGCCCACGATAGCTTCAGCAGAATTGATCACATATTCGTCCAGCAAAACCATTTACATCTGACACCAGCTGCTAAGATACACACAACCCCCTGGTCAGATCACTCTCCAATCTCTGTCTGCTGTTCTGCTACACTTCCAATCAACCGAGCATTTCATTGGCGATTAAATGACTCCCTACTCTCGAGAGCAGATATAATTGATCAATTAAGAGGGAGAGTCACAGAATACTTTGAGGATAACACAGGCTCAGTAGCCTCCTCCCTAACTCTATGGGAGGCCCATAAAGCTACCATAAGGGGAACCCTGATTGGAATAGCTAGCGCTATTAAAAAGCAACGCAATCAAAAAATCGAAGAACTATCTTCAAAACTAGATCAAGCAGAACAAGATTGGAAGCGCAACCCCTCACGTATCAATAGAATCATTAAAGATCGCATCCGCACAGAACTAGATCTTTTACTTACAGATAGAGTTGAGCAGCAGCTTAGGTGGCGCAGACAATTATATTACTACAATGCAAACAAACCTTTAGCTTTGCTTGCTAGATGCCTTAAAAACAAACCATTAACTCCAACCATGCTGAAAATTCGCAACAGATCAGGACAAATTACCGCCAATCCCCGCAAGATTGTAGATCTTTTTTCTAAATTCCTATCAGATCTATACACCGACTCCTCCACTGCTCCTGATGGAGACATTCTCGCCTTTCTAGACCAGGTTACACTCCCAAAACTAAGCCAGGAATCTGTTTCACACCTGAGCGCCCCCATTTCCACCATTGAAGTCCTCTCCGCTATCAAAACCCTGAAATCCAACAAATCTCCAGGCCCAGACGGGTTCTCAGCCCTATATTACAAAAAAATTTCAGACTTATTGGCCCCAGTATTAGCGAAATGTTACAACGAACTCCGAGAAGGTAAATCTCCTCCGAGATCTATGCTTGTAGCTCACATCTCGATGATCCCCAAAACCGACCAAGAACACCACGCAGTCCACCAATTTCGCCCCATATCCCTCATCAATGTAGACTTCAAAATACTAGGTAAAATCCTAGCCCTGAGATTAAATAAACTCCTCCCAGCTTTGATCCACCGTGATCAAGTTGGATTTGTTCCGGGAAGGCAAGCTGAAGACAGCACCAGAAGAGCTATCCTTTTAACTCACTATCTCAATTCACATAAAACCCCAGGGGTAGCCTTATCCTTAGACATCTTTAAGGCCTTTGATACCCTCTCCTGGTCTTACCTAAAGCTCCCCCTGAATAAATGGGGCCTGGATGCCCACTTTTTAAATTGGATTCAAGGGATGTACACAGATCCAACAGCCTCAGTGAAACTTTCTGGCCATAGTTCTCCAACCTTCGCTATCAAACGAGGTACGAGACAAGGCTGCCCACTATCCCCCCTGCTTTTTATTTTAGCCCTCGAACCCTTTGCATGCTATTTACGCAATGCTACAGACATTAAAGGGGTAGACTGCGCTGGCCTATCTCACAAGCTTCTTATGTTTGCAGACGACACCTTACTATTTTTAACACAGCCCCACATCTCAATCCCGAATGCCCTTTCAGCGTTTGCTCGCTTTGCCCAGTTGTCGGGCCTACAAATTAATGTTGAGAAATTCAAGGCCTTAGGCATCTCTTTACCCCCCCAGGACCTTGAGCGAATCAAAGACCTCTGTCCCTTTCAATGGGTCCAGTCCTTACCTTATTTAGGCATCACTCTTACCCCCAATTATGCCTCCCTCTTTTCAGCCAATTACCCCTCCTTATTAAAATCACTCTCAGCCCTAACCGACCGGTGGTCCCACTCCCCCCTATCATGGCTAGGGAAGATCAACGCCATCAAGATGTCATTCCTGCCCAAACTCCTTTATTACTTCCGCACCCTTCCAGTCCAAGTCCCAAACCATTACATACGCATTTTTCAAAATAAAATCATGGGGATTCATTTGGGGACGTAAATGTCCCAGAGTCCGCAAAACTACTCTTTGCTCACAGATTTGATGGAGGCCTAGGAGTCCCACAAATCTCGTCATATTATCGCGCGGCAACCATAGCCCAACTTGCTCGTTTATTTCAAATACAAGATACTCCCCTCTGGGTTTTCCTGGAAATACCTAACTGTGCTCCCCTGCTCCCTAGTACTATGGCTTCCATTGAAGGCGAGGCCTCCCTCACTTAGCCCCCCTTTGACCCACTGCCTCCAAGTATGGGACTCCATTCGCTATTCAGCACACCTACAATCCCCATTTTTACCATTGCTTCCCCTGATTAACAATCCTTTATTTCTGCCAGGACTCGAGGACCCAACAGCATTCTCATGGTGGAGCACGAAAGGCCTCACCCATGTGACACACTTCCTTACGCCTAGGGGTATTCTTTCCTGGCCAGATATTCAAGAGAAATTTCAGGCTCCCCCCAGAGAATACTTTCGCTACCTGCAAATCCGACACTGGGTCAAATCCCTCACTCAAAGCATAGATCCCCCCTATACCGTAACGCCTTACGAAAACATCTGTCGTTACCGCCCTAACGCCAAAGGGCTAATCTCCCAGATATATGCCCTTTTAACCCGCCCATCCCCACCTGTAACACACCTCTACACCTCTAGGTGGGAAGCAGACCTGGGTGACCCTAAGGACAGGGAAGATTGGCTTGATATATGGAGCAGAATCTCCAACTGCTCTTGCAACCTATATATAGTAGAAGCTGCTTATAAAGTTATGACCCGCTGGTACCTGGTCCCAGCACGCATAGCTAAGGTATTCCCATCCGCCAACCCGTACTGCTTCCGGGGCTGCAGGGTACTTGGTGACATGTTGCACACTTGGTGGACTTGTCCACGACTTATGAGATTTTGGTGCCAAGTATATAAGATACTCTCCTCCCTTTTCCATAAACCTATCTCTAGAAACCCATGGCAAGCCTTACTACATGAAAAGATAGAAGGTTTAACATTAACACAAAACAAACTAGCCTCCATAGTTCTCTCAGCAGCTACCATGACAATTGCACTAAATTGGAAAAAGCCCTCGGTCTCAATCACTGAAGTGAAATCTAGAATCAATATGATAATGGTGAACGAGAAGTTAACCAGTATTCTTAAAGACACCCACAAAAAGTGTGAAAAAATCTGGGATCCTTGGATTCGCTTGGAACATCCAAATCTAGAGGCATCTCTTATCTCTAGGCTGTAGGGTGGACCCCTCCTCTTCTTCTCCTTCCTTCTGCTCTTACCTCCTCTTCCTTCTCACTTATCTTTCCCCCCTTTCTTTTTCTCTTTCCCTTCCCCCCCCCCTCCCCATATCTTAACCACCCCTGTAATGATGCTACTGGCTATAATCCTTCCTGTCTTGCTTGCCTATCACTAGACGGCAGGCTCCCAGGACCGAAATTAGAAAGACCCAATATTGACTTGGGTCTCCCCATGCCCCTACATTTTCATTCAGCAAGCCCCAGGTAGCTGGACTAAATCCCCTGAGGGCTCAGTATAACCTCCAGGCAGTGATACCTTGTTTTCTACAAGCAAGTTGGTCAATAATTACTAGGAGTATCACGGATGACCCCACATCCCCCCCTCCTACTATGCAATGTTTGTATGATGAGCTTATCTGCATCAGGCGTTTCCCTTGTTCTTGCCATGATGTTTTTTCTTTTATGCACTGTTTGTTTGTCAAAAATTTCAATAAAACTTTGAAATACAAAACAGTGATCAGTGAAAACTGTCACTTTTTTAGTATCACTAGTGTTAGCAGTTAGGCCAGTTAGCTAGGCCCCCTTTGTTAGTGTCAGTTAGTGCTCAGCCCACTGCACCACAGTCACTAATTAGCGTCATCACTGTCGCTAATCAACATTGTTACTATATAGTATCTGTAAGTGATCATTACTGATCGCAGTCAGATCTATTAGGGTCACTAGGATCCACTAAAAAACCGCAGTGTTTGCCCGATCAGGTCTGATCGTTCGCCTGCACTTGCGTTCAGCCCACCCCACCGCAGTGACAGAATTTTTTTTTCTGATCACTGCAAAAACCACTGTACACTAGCTGTGCACTGTAAACATCAGTTTTGATTTTTTTTTTAATCAAAACTCAGTGATCACAACTTTCTACCTCTCAAATACTCCCTTTCGCTAGGTAGGTGCTCTTTTTCCTGGGTAGTCTCAGAGGAATACCCCCTAAATTTAGCAGTCCACCATGGCAAGAAAGGGGTATTCCAATGATGAGGTGTTCCTTGTTCAGGTACATGGCCCAGTCGGATGAGGACGATTGGGACGAACCATTCGACGAATCATCTGGGTCAGAGTTTGAACCTGAATTGAGCAGTGGCTCACTGACCGATAGCGATGACGAGGTTGAGGTCCCGGCTAGAGCCAGGCGTACCACACCCCATGTCGTTGGACCGCAGGTGGCGCAGGATCAGCCTCAAGGGCAGCAGAGTGGTGCTCGTGCTGGTCTGAGATTTCATGGTGGGGCAGGCACTAGCAGCACAGCATCTCCTGGACCTGGAACCAGTACTTCCGTACACCCTGGTGAAGTGGCGAGCACCAGCATGGAAGTTGAAACTGGTTCGATGGCACGTGCAGTAACACCCCAGTCGCAGCCACCAAGGAGATGGGCCCGTACTACCCCTAGTTTACCAGAGGTGCTGGCAAATCCAAATTGGCAATCCCCTGATACCGCCGCACCCGTACTGCCGCCTTTCACCGCCCAGTCTGGAGTCCAAGTGGAGACAGATAATCTAGGATTGCCCCTAGACTTTATCTCTAATTAACACAAACTGCGCCTGCCAGGATTAGCTCAAATGGGATAAAACATAGTGTCAATATATAGAAGAATGATTAGTAGCAAAGTCTTTCAATCGAGTATTCGCTATCACAGGTCCTTAGATGTCAGTCAATGTTAGTGTGACAGCGCTCCTCTTCATATCTAAAAGTTAAACACAAATAAACAACCGCACATAGTGCATTACTGTAATCTCAGACTCAAAAAGTCCCCCAAACGTGCATGCGTGATATAGAAGTGCTTCACTCGTGGTCTATATTAACCCCTCCACACCAGCAGCTCACCAGATGGGATCCACCTCACATTCCAGGTGGGTCTAGCGCTTAGCCTTAGAGCGGCCAACTCCAATCACAGTTTACACACTGCCTTTGCTCACAATCGGATGACTCCGCTTTTAATATACAGTTCCACATGTAAAAAACAATATAAAAACATACATAGCGTAATACAGTTTGCTGGAAAAATATGGCCTGCGCAGTTTCAGCGCACTCACGTAAGTATGAGGATATAAGGCATCTCGGGCATCACAGCCCAACAGTATGTCTCCTCTGCTGGCGGTACCGGCGTCCCGATTCTCCGCTCTGCGTGGCAGCCTTTTCCCTCACCGTGCGCGTTTCTCCTAATGCCCAGTGACGTCAGAGCTCCTGGTCGTCAGGAGTGCTAATATCCTAGTGATAGAGTGATAAAGTGCTACACACAACAATTACAATATACATTTCACATATTTACAAAAGTTAGCAAAGTAGCAGAGTAACGGCCACCTAACCCGGCAGCCAACCTTTGCTAACTTTTGTAAATATGTGAAATGTATATTGTAATTGTTGTGTGTAGCACTTTATCACTCTATCACTAGGATATTAGCACTCCTGACGAAGTTTCCAATTTAGGAAATGAAACATGTCGAGTTTGGTGTAGGGTTCACAATGTTTACTAGCGTGAACTAGGAGGATGGTCTTGTGACCCAGTACCTTGTTTCCTCCAGTCCGCTTTGTTCACAGTTAACATATTAGCTAGCAAATATGAAAATATGACAATGTTTTAATGCGATCTTATTAAAAGTTAAATTTTATTCTACTTTTCCAATAGGGTACATTTTTGTTTAGTAGCTCCTATGTCCTGGCAGACGCCTTCCCCTCTTTTTTTTTTCAAATTTTTTTGACAGATATTTTTTCATCCACATTGATTGATTGATTGATTGTTTGACGTTCATTTTTCCTTTCAGCCCAAAGTGCATTACCCTTATGCCCAAGATAAGGAGTATAGCAGAAACTCCTAATACTGGCCATACATGTAATGATTGCAGAGACCCTAAAATGCCAGGACAGACCCCACGAATTATGCCATTTTGGAAAGAGGACACCCCAAAGTATTCCGTGAGGTGCATGGTGAGTTCATAGAATATTTTATTTTTTGTCACAAGTTAGCAGAAATTGTGGTTTTTTTTTTTTTTTTCACAAAATGTCATTTTCCGCTAACTTGTGACAAAAAATAAAATTTTCTATGAACTCACCATGGCCCTCATGGAATACCTTAGCGTGTATTCTTTCCAAAATGGGGTCATTTGTGGGGTTTGTTAACTGTCCTGGCAAGTGGGGGGTGCTAAATTGTAAGCACCCCTGTAAAGCCTGAAGGTGCTCATTGGACTTTGGGCCCCTTAGCACAGTTAGGGTGCAAAAAAGTGCCACACATGTGGTATTGCCGTACTCAGGAGAAGTAGTATAATGTGTTTTGTGGTGTATTTTTACATATACCCATGTTGGGTGGGAGAAATATCTCTGTAAATGACAATTTTTTGCTTTTTTTACACACATTGTCTATTTACAGAGATATTTCTCCCACCCAGCATGGGTATGTATAAAAATACACCCCAAAACACATTAAACTACTTCTCCCGAGTGCCGCGAAAGCACGTGTGGCACTTTTTTTTCACCCTAACTGCGCTAAGGGGCCCAAAGTCCAATGAGTACCTTTAGGATTTCACAGGTCATTTTGAGAAATTTCGTTTCAAGACTACTCCTCACGGTTTAGGGCCCCTATAATGCCAGGACAGTATAGGAACCCCACAAATGACCCCATTTTAGAAAGAAGACACCCCAAGGTATTCCGTTAGTAGTACGGTGAGTTCATAGAAGATTTTATTTTTTGTCACAAGTTAGCGGAAATTGATTTTTATTGTTTGTTTTTCACAAAGTGTCATTATAATATCTCTGTAAATGGACAATTGTGTGTAAAAAAAGCAAAAAATTGTCATTTACAGAGATATTTCTCCCACCCAGCATGGGTATGTGTAAAAATACACCTCAAAACACATTAAACTACTTCTCCCGAGTGCAGCGATACCACATGTGTGGCACTTTTTTGCACCCTAACTGTGCTAAGGGGCCTAAAGTCCAATGAGTACCTTTAGAATTTCAAGGATCATTTTGAGACATTTGTTTTCAAGACTACTCCTCACAGTTTAGGGCCCCTAAAATGCCAGGGCAGTATAGGAACCCCACAAATGACCCCGACCCCATTTTAGAAAGAAGACACCCAAAGGTATTCCGTTAGGAGTACGGTGAGTTCATAGAAGATTTTATTTTTTGTCACAAGTTAGCAGAAAATGACACTTTGTGAAAAAAAACAATAAAAATCAATTTCCACTAACTTGTGACAAAAAATAAAATCTTCTATGAACTCACCGTACTCCTAACGGAATAACTTTGGGTGTCTTCTTTCTAAAATGGGGTCATTTGTGGGGTTCCTATACTGTCCTGGCATTTTAGGGGCCCTAAACAAAAGAAAACAAATGTCTCAAAATGACCCTTGAAATCCTAAAGGTACTCATTGGACTTTGGGCCCCTTAGCGCAGTTGGGGTGCAAAAAAGTGCCACACATGTGGTATCGCCGTACTCAGGAGAAGTAGTATAATGTGTTTTGGGGTGTATTTGTACACATACCCATGCTGGGTGGGAGAAATCTCTCTGTAAATGGACAATTTTGTGTAAAAAAAATCAAAAGATTGTCATTTACAGAGATATTTCTCCCTCCCAGCATGGGTATGTGTAAAAATACACCCCAAAACACATTATACTACTTCTGAGTACGGCAATACCACATGTGTGACCCCTTTTTGCAGCCTAGGTGCGCTAAGGGGCCCAACGTCCAATGAGCACCTTTAGTCTTTACAGGGGTGCTTACAATTTAGCACCCCCCAAAATGCCAGGACAGTAAATACACCCCACAAATGACCCAATTTTGGAAAGTAGACACTTCAGAGAGGGCTATGGTGAGTCCGTGGCAGATTTTATTTTATTTTTTTTTTGTCACAAGTTAGCAGAAATGGAAGTTTATTTTTTATTTTTTTTGTCACAAAGTGTCATTTTCCACTAACTTGTGACAAAAAATAAAATCTATTAACTCACCATGCCTCTCACTGAATACTTTGGGATGTCTTCTTTCCAAAATGGGGTCATTTGGGGGGTATTTATACTATCCTGGAATTTTAGCACCTCATGAAACATGACAGGTGGTCAGAAAAGTCAGAGATGCTTTAAAATGGGAAAATTCACTTTTTGCACCATAGTTTGTAAACGCTAGAACTTTTACCCAATCCAATAAATATACACTGAATGTTTTTTTTTTTAATCAAAGACATGTAGCAGAATAACTTTCACACTCAAATGTATAGGGCATTTTACTTTATTTGAAAAATGTCAGCACAGAAAGTTAAAAAAGTCATTTTTTTGACAAAATTCATGTCTTCTTTGATGAATAAAATAAAAACTAAAAATCGCAGCAGCAATCAAATAGCACCAAAAGAAATCTTTATTAGTGAGAAGAAAAGGACGTAAAATTCATTTAGGTGGTAGGTTGTATGACCGAGCAATAAACCGTGAAAGCTGCAGTGGTCTGAATGGAAAAAAAAGTGCCTGGTCCTTAACCACTTGATGACCCACCCTTTACCCCCCCTTAAGGACCAGCGCTGGTTTGATTGATCTGTGCTGGGTGGGCTCTGCAGCCCCCAGCACAGATCAGGGTGCAGGCAGGGAGATCAGATTGCCCCCCTTTTTTCCCCCCTATGGGGATGATGTGCTGGGGGGGTCTGATCTCTCCTGCCTGCTGTGGGTGGCGGGGGGGGCACCTCAAAGCCCCCCTCCGCGGCGAAATTCCCCCTCCCTCTCCTACCTGCTGCCTCCCCCTGGTGTTCCGGGCTGCACAGGACGCTATCCGTCCTGTGCAGCCAGTGACAGGATGTGGTCTGTCACATGGCGGCGATCCCCGGCCGCTGATTGGCCGGGGATCGCCGATCTGCCTTACGGCGCTGCTGCGCAGCAGCGCCGTACAAATGTAAACAAAGCGGATTATTTCCGCTTGTGTTTACATCTAGCCTGCGAGCCGCCATCGGCGGCCCGCAGGCTATTCACGGAGCCCCCCGCCGTGATTTGACAGGAAGCAGCCGCTCGTACGAGCGGCTGCTTCCTGATTAATTAGGCTGCAGCTGGCGACGCAGTACTGCGTCGCTGGTCCTGCAGCTGCCACTTTGCCGACGCACGTTATGAGTGTGCGGTCGGCAAGTGGTTAAAGAGACTCTAACAAAAAGTTTAGCAGTATTTCTCCTATCCTACAAGTTCCTAAGGCTGTTCCATTGTGCTCTGGCTTACTGCAGCACTTTCTACTTGCACCATCTCTGTAATAAATCAACGTATCTTTCCCCTGTCGGATTTGTCGGCTGTGTCTGGAAGGCTGCCAACTCTTCAGTAATGTGAACAAGTTAACTCCTTCCAAGCCCCTCCAGTGCTCCTGTGATGATTATTCCTCACAGACAATGTCCCTGTTCTCACTGTCAGCTTGTCTGCTATCTGTGAGGCTGATAAACACAGACTGATAAACTGAACAAAGAATAGCTGGCTGAGGAGGAAGCTGCCCGTCAGGCTGACGGGACTCCAGGCTCTAAAGACACAGATTGTCATGCTTCATTGACACAGAGCTCTTTTAAAACTTGCACATAACCTCTGGAGACTGAATTCAATGTGTAACTCACTGAATTCTCTGTGTACTTACTGTGTATTAACTTAGTTCACTGCTCTGCTGATGTACTTCCTGTTTTGGTGGCCATCTTTTCTGTTTACTAAACAGTTTATAAAACAGTTTTTTTACCCTCTTTATTGCAGCGGAGAGCAGCAAAAATATTACAGAGGGGGCTAGTAGATGACCCCAAACAGGCAGGGATGTTTGTTTATACTTCATTTTGTGAATACAGATTCTCTTTAAGGGGTAGAAAGACTGTGGTCCTCAAGTGGTTAAGGTACTTGAGAGATGGGGATTAGGGAACTCTTTTATAACCTGGTTCAAGGTTCTATATTCTAAACCAAAGGCAAAAGCACAATATGCAGGATACTCCTCCCTGCTTTTTAATATAACTAGAGGCACTCGACAAGGGTGCCCACTGTCACCCATTTTATTTATATTGGCAATGGAGCCGCTAGCTCTGACTATACGACAGAACCAGAGCATTGAGGGGGTGGAGATGGTGGGGGTTCAGCATAAACTTAATTTATTTGCTGATGATCTTCTTTTGTTTCTTACGGAACCTACCTCTTCTATCCCTGAACTGCTCTCGGTGCTGTCTAGGTTCTCCCGAGTTTCAGGTCTGAAAATAAACCCCCAAAAGTCACAACTTCTTAATATAACATTAGAACCTGACACTTGTCAGTATATTAAAGCCAGATTTCCATTCACATGGTCCAATAACTCAATAGAATATTTGGGTATAGACCTCACAGCTAATTACAAAACACTGTTCCAACATAACTATTACCCCCTTGCCAAGCAGATTTCTCAATACTTGATGCAGTGGTCCTCTTATAATTATAATCTCTCCTGGTTGGGTTGGATGAATGATATCAAAATTACACTATTACCTAAGATCTTATATTACTTTAGAATGTTACCGGTTCGTGTTCCCCCACACTTCCTACGCTTACTGCAGTCAAAGTTGTTTAAATTTATATGGAATAACTCTCGCCCCAGGATCCCCAAATCCACTATGTATATCCACAAGACTAAAGGGGGTTTAGGAGATCCTAACCTAAGTAATTACTACCAAGCAGCTCAACTGGCCCATCTCATTGATCTTTATAAAGGACCCAAGATGCCTACCTGGATTCTGTTTGAGATCCCAGCTGCATCTCCGCAATCAGTTCAAACCCCCTTATGGCTACCTAAACAATTAAGGCCTAAATCTCTAGGGATAGTGTTTCAACACTATTTATCAGTTTGGGACTCTTCGTTTTTCAAAAGGTCTTATGTCACCCTCTCGGCCTCTGATGTCCTTTATAAATAAGCCTTTATTCCTGGTAACGAGGGTCCATATAACTTTAAATGGTGGAGGGAACGCGGACTGGAACAAGTTAAATCACTTTTAGGATGCTCTTAAATTCTCTCCTGGGGAGATCTACAAGAAAAATACCAGATTCCTCCCGTTGAGAAATTTCGTTATTTGCAACTTAGACATTGGCTTTCCTCCCTTCTTCCACCTCAGACCCAATTTCCTATTCCCCTGACTAGATTTGAAAATCTCTGTATGCATAATCCTTTTGTAAAAGGGATTCGGTCAGATCTTTACACAACTCTAACAGATTCATCGCCATCCTTTCGGCATGGCTATGTGACTAGATCGGAATCAGATTTGAAGGGAGGAAGGCTGAAGGTGGATTGGGAAGAGACCTGGAACATAATCCCTAAGTTATCACTTAATTTGGCGATAGTGGAATCATCCTATAAAGTCCTTTTGAGATGGTATTGGGTGCCCGCAAGATTAGCTCACGTACCAGGAGCAGGTGAGGGCTTGTGCTTCAGGGGGTGTGGGGTTAAAGGTGATCTACTCCACGTATTTTGGTCTTGTACCATGCTCTCAAGACTATGGTCAAGGCTTTTTAGAATGCTTCAAGCCTTATTCCACAAAACAATCCCAAAAGACCCTTGGATAGTCCTGCTGCATGGTAAAATAGACTCCCTTAATAAATCGCAAAGAGCACTAACCCACTTTATATTTGCTGCAGTGACTCAGACAATAGCACGTGCTTGGAAAACTCAATTTGTGTCATTTGAAGAAGTTAAACAGAGAGTGACGACCTTTATGACGCAGGAGCACTTGGCGGCTATATTAGATGATAAGGTAGATAAATATTGCAAGATCTGGGACCCTTGGAAATTGTATATGGGTTTACCTTAAGACCATTTTGTCTTGATTGTACTTATACGGAACCAGCCTTCCTGCCTTCTTCTTTTCTTCTTTCCTTAGCTTTACTTCCTTCCTTCTGTTGACTCCCGGGAATCCGGGATCCAGTTGTTTGAATTCAGTCTATAGTAGGCATGTTTACCCGAGTCTAGGACCATTAATGATCTACTTTTTTACATATAGAATGAGAGGCCTTTGGCAAGACTCATGTGTTCCTACACTCTTTTCTGTGGATTCTTCCTCTGCAAATGCTTACATTGTAATAGGCATAACTTGTTGTACAATTGTATTGGTAAATTATGTTGAGCTTTTCTATCTCTTTGAAAATAAAAAAAATTGAAACAGAATCAGCTACTAACGTTGGTGTGAGTCTTTTGAATTACCTGTGACTGGATATATAAGCAGGAGAAACTGTTGGACTGTGTCATTATGAGACATACTGTGGGACAATTGCTATGTAGGGTGTGAGCGCTGTACAGACACATATATTCAATACTGTTAGGGTGGTGATACCCCCCATTTTATATAGCTATCTAACTCAGACATATTATACCTTTATTGTATTAACATAAGGAGGAGGACTTTTTAAAGTTATAGGGGTGCCAATATTTAGCAATTTGTTTGTAATCCCAACCTGAGCACAGGCTTCGCTTTAGGAGCTGAGAGCGGTAAGCCCGTGCTCAGGTCAGGCTGGCCAAAACAGCTGCGTGCGCAGTATTACTGGGTTCTCTCCCCCGCATCATACCTCTGCCCAGGTCGCCGGGATCCCCTCTGTCCCCCGCTATTCTTCCGAGGGCCCGCCGGCCAATCAATGCGGCGGTGGCGGCGTGACGTTGGCAGAGGCAGGATTAAATTTAAAACAGACCTGAACTGTTTTGGGCAAATCGTGTATATATACACATGAATATACATGTTTATATATATTGAGGAGAAGGCCAGCGCATACCACAAAGGCTGCATCTGAAATGACAACCAGCTCATGTGTGCAGCACCTCTAATAGGCTTTCTGCACACTTCGCATTCAATTCAGATGCAAATCATATGCAAAACTGCTACTACTTATTATGCAAACAGGAAACTCAGGAGGAGGGGCTGGGAGCAGCTAACCTGATAGTTATATACTTGCAGAGTTAATAAAAAGTGGGGGGAAGGCTGCGCATCCCTATCCCCACCATTGAATGGTTAATCGCATAGGCATACACCGCCTCTATTAGACTGAAAAATGCATGCCCTGCATCCAAAACAAGTGCTAACATTTATTACACTAGGAGGAACTTTAGCTTCCAATGTGGTTTGCATGCAAAGTATAATGTACTAGACACTTGCGCCACGGTGAGGCAAACCTCCGGGCAAGTGACCTAACCATAAAACCATATTGGAAGCTAAACTTCCTCCTAGTGTAATAAATGTTAGCACTTGTTTTGGATCTGCGTACCATCTTAGAGCCTGGGGACATGGGGAGAGAAGGAGCACAGTAAATGTCATCTTCTGTGCCTGGAGCACAGACTACAACAGCAGTACTGGCCCACACCACCTTGGTCTGGCCCTCCTACTTTTACTGTAGGTGGTCCACACTCCGGTCTCAGGGACCAACGCCTCCTTATCTACCTTCTGCCACCACCACCTTTCCGTATCAGTACTCTTGAAACTGAGCTTGTAGACTTGGATCTGTCATACGAGGGTAAAGGGAGTGTGACACTTTAAATCAGTGCCTGGAACATGCAACTTAGGTTCACATACAGTGCTTCGTTTGGTGCTTGGAGATGCTCTAAATGTTAAGGGATCCGCTATCAAACCTTCAGATAATAGTGCTTGGACTGAGTGCGGTATGCAAGCAGAGGCAGGTTTTGCAAAATTTGCAAGAACTATGTACAATCATCTCCGCCTCTCATAGGCATCAGCCTATGAAAGGGCTTCATTCCCCAGCCAATCCGGGGACAGCCGAGTGTCTGCCGTACAGCACTGCAGGAGATTGCAACGCTGTACAAAGGTAAACAAAGGGGTATTATTTCCCCTTTTGGCGGAAAACAGACTGCTAGCCACGATCGCGGCTATCAGGCACATCAGAGAGCTCCGCTACGTGAACTGGCAGGGAACGATCATGCATGCGCGCACGCGATCCCTGCTAAACTGCAGCTCCAGGACTTGACGCCAATTGGCATTAGTCTCATTTTTATTCACAGTTATATAGCTTTATTTAAAACATTGCATCAGACAGTTTAGAATTCACACTGTGGGCATGTCCTATTAAATTTCCTTCTGCGGTTTCTCCAAGGAGATGGTTTCAAGCCTTTTCAATAAACTAGTTTTACTGCTCCCACCAAGCAAATTACTCAAAATAAGTTTGCTGTTACCTTTTTACCTACATTTTAGTACAGTGGGATGCGAAAGTTTAGGCAACCTTGTTAATCGGCATGATTTTCCTGTATGAATCGTGATTTGTTACGATAAAAAATGTCAGTTAAATATATCATATGGGAGACACACACAGTGATATTTCAGAAGTGAAATTAAGTTTATTGAATTTACAGAAAGTGTGCAATAATGGTTTAAACAAAATTAGGCAGGTGCATACATTTGGGCACCACAAAGAAGAAATTAAATCAATATTTAGTAAATCCAACTTTTGCAGAAATTACAGCCTAAACACTTCCTGTAGGTTCCAATGAGAGTCTGGATTCCTCTTTACAAAATATCTCTAGTTCATTCAGGTTTGATGGCTTCCGAGCATGGACAGCTCTCTAACTCACACCACAGATTTTCAATTATATTCAGGTGTGGGGATTGAAATGGCCATTCCAGAACCTTGTACTTGTTCCTCTGCATGAATGCCTTAGTGGATTTTGAGAAGTGTTTAGGGTTGTTGTCTTGTTGAAAGATCCTTCCTCGGTGCAGCTTCAGCGTTGTCACTGATTCCTGGACACTGGTCTCCAGAATCTGCTGATACTGAGTGTAATCTATGAGTCCCTTAACTTTGACAAGATTCCCAGTCCCTGCACTTGCCACACAGCCCCATAGTAGGATGGAACCACCACATTTTACTGTAGGTACCAGGTGTTTTTCTTGGAATGCTGTGTTCTTTTTCCTCCATGCATAACGTCCCTTGTTATGTCCAAATAACTCATCAGTCCACAGCACCTTATTCCAAAATGAATCTGGCTTGTCCAAATGTGCTTTAACATACCTCAAGCGGCTCTGTTTGTGTTTTGGGCTTCCTCTGCATCACTCTCGCATAAAGCATCTCCTTGTGTAAAGTGCACCAAATAGTTGAACGATGGCACAGTGACTCAATCTGTAGCAAAATGATGTTGTAGGTCTTTGGTGCTGGTCTGTGGGTTGACTGACTGTTCTCACTATTCATCGCATCTGTCTATCTGAGATTTTTCTTGGTCTGCCACTTTGCGCCTTAACTTGAACTGAGCCTGTGGTCTTCCATTTCCTCAATATGTTCCTAGCTGTGGAAACAGACAGCTGAAATCTCTGAGACAGCTTTCTGTATCCTTCCCCCTAGACCATGATGTTGAACAATCTTTGTCTTCAGGTCATTTGGGAGTTGTTTTGAGACCTCCATGTTGCTACTCTTCAGAGAAAATTTTAAAAAAAAGGAGCAGGGAAACTTACAACTGACCCCCTTTAAATACTCTCTTTCATAATTGGATTCACCTGTGTACATAGGTCAGGGGTCACTGAGCTTACCAAACCAATTAGAGTTCCAATAATGAGTTCTAAAGGTTTTGGAATCAATAAAATGACAACTAAAATTTAATAAAATAAAATGCCCAAACGTATACACCTGTCTAATTTTATTTAAAGAGAACCCGAGGTGGGATTTAATAATGTTAGTAGGGCACCGAGGCTGGTTGTGGTTGTGCACCAGCCTCTGTTGCTGTATAGTAAGCCCACAGCCCCCCCCCCACACTGCGCTCTGCTGTCCCCGTAATAAAGACCGCCGTGCTAGGGACATGCACCTTCTCGCTGGCATGGTTTACCTTTGTAACGCCATTCAGCGCCGCTCCCCGCCCACATCCCTTCCCTCCTGCTGATTGGAGGGAAGGGACGCGGGCAGGGAGCGTTGATATAGAGGAGGCGGGGAACGGTGCTGAATTATACCACAAAGGTAAACCGCGTGCTAGCGATAAGGTGCATGTTGCTAGCACAGCGGTTTTTATTACGAGGGACAGAAGAGCGTGGGGGGTGGAGGCACACTATACAGCAACAGAGGCTGGTGATAGTATGCACAACCAGCCTCTGTGCCCTACTAACATTATTAAATCCCACCTCGGGTTCTCCTTAAACAATTATTGCGCACTTTCTGTAAATCCAATAAACTTCATTTCACTTCTCAAATATCACTGTGTGTCTCCTATATGATATATTTAACTGACATTTTTTATCGTAACAACCAACGATTTATACAGGAAAATCATGACGATTAACAAGGTTGACCAAACTTTTGCATCCCACTGTACTTGTTATATTACAAAGGGCTCTATTCATAAAACATTTGCAGGTAAAAAAAATCTTGGAGGGAAAACACTGCATCGGTATTTTAGACTTTTGTGTGCTAATTCATAAAAAGTTTACACTTGCGACAAAAGGTCGGGGAATTCCCGCACTAAACTAGCAGTGCTGGCTGAGTTGATACATTTTCTCTGTGCAGAGACAGAGTTACTATAAAGGAAGCAGCCCAAACTTCCCTTTAGATGTGCATTTTTTTTTTCAAAAAACTGCCTCTCCTTGCCCTGAATCTTCTCTGAATCTGTCTATTAGTCTTTCTAAACAATCTAGTTGCCGCAGCTTAGAAGAACTTCAAGAAATGTTACACATGCCAGGCTTTGTGATGTGAAATTTATCTGAAAACAGGTACAAGGGGTTAAACACAGCCTGGGTATTCTGGGATGCCTTTTTTTTGTTCTGCTATCACTGCTGCTGCCTGGGAGGTCTGTCTCCATTAGCTTGCCTGTTATTTTGCCCGTTTCTAAACAGTCGGTATTCTCTGTTCCCATTCTGCCTGCTCTAATCTTTATGAATTGACATGTAGTGACGTGTTGTGATAATCACCGCACAAGGCAGTAATTTCCCGCACTGCTCAGGAATGTCAGCTTTTCATGCGGAAACAGCTTTTATGAATGGACACTTTGCTAAATGGTCAGTAAAGTCAGCTGTTTTGAGCAGTAATGCTTTATGAATAGAGGCCCATGTGTTGGAAAGTCTTTTTTTTTTTTTTTTTTTAGATAAGATGAAAAATGATCTACTTGGGAAAAAATTAGGAGAAAGGGTAATAGGATATGGCTCTGTGTATTTTAAGCTGTAAAACAAAGCAATGACCCTTTGAACTTTCCTGCAGTGAAACCCAATCTACAGGCAGGGAACACACTTGGCAGAATCACATGCATTTTCCACTATGCGCTATGGGGAAAACGCATGCAATTCTGCTAAGTGTGTTCCCTGCCTAAGTGTTTTCTCACTGTTTCTTGGCTGTTTAGGCTCTTCAGAAAACAGGAATGAGTCTGACCAACTTGGTCAACTAGCTCAGAGAAGCTCTTTTGCATAAATAACTCAAGGTTTTTTTTTGTTTTGTTTTTTTCGTTTTTTTACACTCCCTGTACTGGAAACAACATGAGACTATAAAATTGAACATTGGCAGCAAAGAAAATAATCGGTACTACACATGAGATTTGCTTTAACAGAATAAGAACTTGCCATAGACAGGGTACTTTGTTTTCATTGGCATCTTCTCCTTAACAAACATGCAAAATCGTTATTTCCAAGCTGTAACTGAGGTCTAAGTTGGTACATTTTATTTACATATTTTAGTACAAATAAAAATTACCTCACTTTAAGAAAATATACATCATAAAAAACTACTTTCCAATCATCCTTTGTAGATTCAGCATACAACACTCAGCAGTGGTTCAAAGGCTATTACCATGCTTGTTGGTCATGCACATGACACAGGGGCTTGCAAAAGGACTACAGAAGTTTGCACTAATAGGATCAACCATGCATGGGACAGAAAAGGACAATACTGAGAAAGATTACTGGATTCCCCTTTTCCTCAATAAGTGCAGAGGCCAGTGAACAGGTGAAGGCGAGTGCCTACTTCTCCAACTGCTAATTGTATGTAAACAGGCAGGAAGAGATTGTGGAGGCAGCGGAGTTGGGCAGGGGAGGCACTGGAGGTAAAAGCTGGTTGTAACAGCTGGTTCTTCCAAATATGATAATGGGTTTAGGGGCTCTTTTGCACTAGGACACGCGATCGCTATCGTGTTTCAAACCAATTTCCATGAATGCGATTGAGCTACTATACTCAGTATAGTAGAGCTCAATGGCATCCAAAAATCAGCAGGACAACAATTGCGCTCGGGTCAAAATCGCAACGCAATCGGATCGTACTAATGGAAATGGTCGCTGCGGTTTCCATTAGTTTTACTGTACCCTGCATTTTGCAATCCGTTAGCAATCAGAATCAGATTGCAAAACGCAGGGTAGTGGAAAAGGGCCCTAAAAATACACCAGACTCCTTATTAGTTGCCGTGGACACATTATAAAACTTAACACACAGAAGTGAGTGATGCAATCAGAACGGAGAATTCATGCCAAGTTTGGTTTCAAACTGGAGCTTTTGTCTCTTCTGGTAGCGAACTCGAACCCTGAAAGAAATACAAAAAAAATTATATGTAAGTATTAAAACCATGTAGTATATCAATTACACAGTGATGTGAAAAAGTATTTGCTCATTCCATTTTAAAACTGAATGAATTCTAATCATGAATTCCTATCTCCAAACGTAGAAGTACATTTCTAATTTGTGGTGGATAATGAAGCACTGAGGAGAATGCTAGCGCATACCATTAAGGCTGCATCTGAAATGACCACCAGCTCAGTGTGCAGCACCTAAATAGATTTTCTGCACACTTTGCATTCAATTCAGATGCAAATCATATGCAAATCTGCTACTACTTATCATGCAAACAGGAAACTAAGAACGAGGGGCTGGGAGCAGCTAACCTGACAGTTACATAGTTACAAAGTTAAGAAAAGGTGGGGGGAAAGGCTGCGCATTCCTAAACACATGTTGCAATTGAATGGTTAATCGCACAGGCATACACCGCCTCTGCCAGACTGAAAAATGCATGCCCTGCATCCAAGACAAGTGCTAACATTTATTAAACTAGGAGGAACTTTAGGTTCCGATATGGTTTGCATGCAAAGTAAATTATACTAGACACTTTCGCCAAGGTGAGGCAAACTTTCGCGCAAGTGACCTAAACTAAATTTAAAACCTTGGGAGCAGCTAACCAAAAAAAATGTGTAACTTAAATTTTGTTGAACAGTGAGGAGAACGCTAGCGCATACCACTAAGGCTGCATCTGAAATGACCACCAGCCCAGTGTGCAGCACCTAAATAGATTTTCTGCACACTTCGCATTCAATTCAGATGCAAATCATATGCAAATCTGCTACTACTTATCATGCAAACAGGAAACTAAGAGGGAGGGGCTGGGAGCAGCTAACCTGACAGTTACATAGTTAGTCTAGTAGTTACATAGTGTCTAGTATAATATACTTTGCATGCAAACCATATCGGAAGCTAAAGTTCCTCCTAGTTTAATAAATGTTAGCACTTGTCTTGGAGGCAAGGCATGCATTTTTCAAACTAGGAGGAACTTTAGCTTCCGATATGGTTTGCATGCAAAGTATATTATACTAGACACTATGTAACTATACTAGACTAACTATGTAACTGTCAGGTTAGCTGCTCCCAGCCCCTCCTTCTTAGTTTCCTGTTTGCATGATAAGTAGTAGCAGATTTGCATATGATTTGCATCTGAATTGAATGTGAAGTGTGCAGAAAATCTATTTAGGTGCTGCACACTGAGCTGGTGGTCATTTCAGATGCAGCCTTAGTGGTATGCGCTAGCGTTCTCCTCACTGTTCAACAAAATGTAAGTTACACATTTTTTTTTGGTTAGCTGCTCCCAAGGTTTTAAATTTAGTTTAGGTCACTTGCCCGGAGATTTGCCTCACCGTGGCGCAAGTGTCTAGTATAATATACTTTGCATGCAAACCATATCAGAAGCTAAAGTTCCTCCTAGTTTAATAAATGTTAGCACTTGTCTTGGATGCAGGGCATGCATTTTTCAGTCTGGCAGATGCGGTGTATGCCTATGCGATTAACCATTCAATTGCAACATGTGTTTAGGGATGCACAGCCTTTCCCCCCACCTTTTCTTAACTTGATAATGAAGCACTGCAGCAAAAATCTCTTAACATTTTTAATGCATGACCAAAAGTGAGTGGTTTCAGAGTCCTACTGACTTAGGCCTGGTGCACACCAAAAACGCTAGTAGATCTGCAAAACGCTAGCGGTTTTTGAAACGCTTTTTCTTATTTTTATGAAGTGTTTCACCTAGCATTTTGCGTTTTTGGTGTAGTAGATTTCATATATTGTTACAGTAAAGCTGTTACTGAACAGCTTCTGTAACAAAAACTGAACTGGCGTTTTTCAGAGCGGTTTGTGTTTTTCCTATACTTAACATTGGAGGCAGAAACGCCTCCGCAATCCAAAAAATGCCTCAGCCCGGGAGTATGCGTTTCAGCAAAATGCCTCCCGCTCTGGTGTGAACCACCCCATTGAAATACATTACCCTAGCACACAGGTGTCGAACTCCAGGCCTAGAGGGCCAGATCCATGCCAGTGTTTAGGATGGACTGAGAAAGAGGAATGTGTTCTACCTGATGGATCACACCTTTCCTGATTCAAACCCATCAATTAATTTGAGCTGTGTCAAAAATGTGTGAGGACCTCGGCCCTTGTAGGACTGGTTTGACATCCCTGCCCTAGCGTATCCACAGCCGCAAGCGGCTGTAAAAACGCGAGAAAACCCGCTCGGTGTGTACCAGCCCTAAGTGAGTGCCTTTACAAATCATGGACAGTCAACTGAATTTACCATAGGTGGACACCAATTAAGCTGTAGAAAAATCTCAAGTAAGATCTGGGGAAACAGGATGCACCTCAGCTCAATTTTGAGCTTCATAGCAAAGGCTTTGAATACTTTAAAAATATGAACATGTACTTTCTCTGTGTTTTTAATAAAAGCTGAAGTAAACTTGGGGTGTGCAGAATCCTGAGGGAAAAAAATGAAATTAATATGTTTTGGAATAAGGCTGTAACATAACAAAATGTTGAAAAAGTGATGCGCTGTGAATACTTTCTGGATGCATTTTAGAAAAAAAAATAAGCTCCGCAACCGACTACATAGGTAAACATCTGTGCCTGGAATGATAAAAAAAAAATGATAAGAAGGAAGTGCTCCTTGTGTATGAATGTATAAAATAGATCCTCAGCTCTATGCAGAGAGCAGCTCATCTTATTGGATGGCTGAAAATGGCAACATTGACAGCTCAGCATACAAGGGTATTAGTGGATAAACCACTGTTGATGTGAGTGAAAGCAGCGTCCAGGGATTCAATATAGAAATCATTGAAGCTCACACGGCTGTCCCCATGGGGGACAAGAGAGCGATCGGCTCTCATAGGCAGAAGCCTATGACAGCCGATCGCCATAATTGGCTGGCTGTGGGGAGGGAGGGAGGGAGGGAGGGAAGAAATTTAAAGAAACAGGGGTTTTTTTTTTTTCAAAAATCAGATTTTATTGATTTTTAACGGGTTACATCATAACATTGAAGGTACAATAGGTATATCCAGCTGGTAGTAAGGCATACATGCTACCGATACATCATCTTGAGAGTGACAGCAGGGTGCACATGTCATGTAAAAAACAGATACAGTAGTCAACAAGTAACCATATAGCGTACCAAACTGGTTCTCCCGGGACAGGAGGAGCTGGTGTCCCCGATTTTTCTATGTGGGAGGGCGGGTTAAGGCAGAGGTGGATGGGGGAGGAATTGAGGTGGGGGAGGGAAAAGGGGGGGGAACATCCCCTTTAAGAGGGGCTACATAGGTCGATGGGGAAAGGGAGAGGGAGGGGCTTGGGAAGGGGTGAGGGAGGGCCTAGGGGGGTATCGAACCAGGGGATAACGGGGAACCAACTTATGCTAAACAGGTGGGAGTATTTGTATAACAAGTTATTGGTTGAGGCTAGGCGTATCCAATGAATATGTTGTGAGGGTTCTTATGCCCTACTCAGGAATGTGGTAAGTTTGTCGGAGTCACAGAAGTCTACCCATACTGCCCACCTCTGTACAAATATGTCGTTCTTTCCCTGAGCAGATAGTAGTAGTTCGTCCATTCTTTTGAGGTGGTTGACCTGCACGATTAGTTCAGCCTTGGAGGGAAGGGTTTTTTGTTTCCATTTCCTGGTGAGTAGTAGGCGGGCCCCAATGAGGATGTACCTGAAAATAGATTTTTTAGCTCCAGAAATAGAGCCGGGTAGAGCAGAGAGGAGAGCTATTTCAGGGGTGCAGGGCATGGGAACAAGGTATAGGTAATCGTGCAGTTCAAAAACACCTGCCCAGAACGGACGGATGTGTTTGCATTTCCACCATATGTGATAATAGTCACCAATTTCCTTGTCGCATCTCCAGCACAGGTTTGAGGAGTTGGGTTGGAACTTGGCCAGCCGAGCTGGATCTTTGTACCATCTACAGATGATTTTAAAATTCCTTTCCTGTGCGTCCACTGATGGGGATAGCTTATGGGCTAGTGTGAATATTTTATCCCACTCTTCAGTGTCCAGATCCCTTTCGAGGTCCCTATGCCATGCGTCCTTTATTTTTTGTAGACATTCTGACCCAGTGGACGCATTTAGGATGGAGTAAACTTGGGCTAACATATGAGAGGGCCTGTCCTGCATACAACATAGTTGCTCAAAGGGGCTTAGGGTCCTGTGTATTTTTGTTTTTGGTGTGAGGGAGGCGTAGAACTTTTGCATTTGAGAGATGGTGAGCCAGTCTGGCTTGGGCGGTTGATTATTGTGAGTCCACATGTCAGGAGGGAGGAGAGACTGATTATTGACGAAGTGTCTAATCTGTGGCCATTTAGTTCTATCATGTCCTAAGAATGCGTTCCTCCCTATACCTATGCCAAAGTCACAGTTGTCTAAGAGGGGAGTGAGCGGGCTGGGCCTGGTAGACAAGTGATATCTAGAGCAATGGAGGTCCCATTTTGCCATGACTACTGCTGACCAGTATGGGAGTGAGTTAGGTGGGGGGCGTTTGTTTTTCGGGGCCCAAGGTAAGGCTCTTTGGTCTACGTCACGTGGTTCCTTTTCTAAGGAAACCCACTGTTTTTGTTGTCTGCCGTGGAACCAATCAAGAATGTGACGCTACATGGTATTTCTGTATGTCAGGTAAGCCCAGACCCCCCTCATCCTTTGGCCTATGGAGAAGTTTGAGTCTGATCCTTGGTTTTCTGCCGCTCCAAATAAAGTTACTGATTCTGCGTCCTATCAATTTTAGAAAGGTGTGGGGGAGCGAGATGGGAATAGCCTGTAACACATATAGGAGACGCGGGAGGATATCCATTTTTATGACATTCACTCTTCCTACCCAAGAGAGGAATAGTTTATCCCAAGATTGGAGGTCTTTATGGATTTTATTTAGCAGTGGAGGGAAATTTAAGTTGTAGAGCTTAGAAAGGTCAGCCGGGATCGAAATTCCCAGGTATTTAATGGCAACTTCCTGCCATTTGAAGGGGTGGGACTGTTTTAGTTTAGGTATTAAGGTAGGTGGTAGGGAGATGTTTAAGGCCTCTGTTTTGGACAGGTTGATCTTAAAGTTGCTCAGGTTGCCGAACTTTTCAGCTTCTTTGAGGAAGTTGGGGAGGGAGATATGTGGTGTTGTAATATAGAGCAAAAGATCGTCCGCGTATATAGATAACTTAGCTTCTCGCCCATCAACCCGGATCCCTTTTATGTCGGGATTGGCTCTCAGTGCGTTCGCGAAATGTTCCATACATAGGATGTAGAGAAGGGGGGAGAGGGGGCAACCCTGCCTCGTGCCATTCTTGATATAGAAGGCGTCCGACAGGATCCCATTTACCCTAACCCGGGCTGAGGGAGAGCTGTATAGGCCCATGATTTTTTGCAGAAGGCAGGGGCCGATGCCAATCTGTGTCAGGGATTCCCTCAAAAATTCCCAGTGGATCCTGTCGAACGCCTTCTCTGCGTCAACTGATAGTATGCACATAGGGATCTTATGCTGTTGGGCTCTGTGGATCAGGGAGACAGTTTTTAGCGTGTTATCTCTGGCCTCTCTCAGAGGCGTGAAACCCACCTGATCTGTGTGAATGATCTGAGGCAAGGAGTCCCTGAGTCTGTCTGCGATAATTTTGGAGTAGAGTTTAACATCCAGGTTGATGAGCGAGATAGGACGGTAGCTTCCGCAGGAATTGGGATCCTTTCCTGTTTTTGGGATGACCACTATGTGGGCCTGTAGTGTCTGTTTCGGGAAGGGGGATTCCTGTGTAATAGAGTTAAAGGCAGAAGTGAGTAGGGGCACCAGGTCTTTGGAAAATGCTTTATAAAAGGCGCCCGTGAACCCGTCTGGACCCGGACTTTTGTTAAGTTTCATGCTACTGATTCCTGATAGGACCTCCGCTTCAGAAAAGTCTTTTTCAAGATCAGTGATTGTGTCAGGAGAGAGTATGGGCAATTTGGTGTTTGTTATGTAGGTTTTGATCTTTGCCGATAAGGTGGGGCGGTCTAGGTCCTTGTATTTGCCTGGGAGGTTGTATAGCGAGTGGTAGAATGCGCGGAAGGACTCCGCTATGTCTGCAGGTTTATGTTTTACAGATCCTGACTGAGACGAAATGGAGGGAATGAATGTAGTATTGATCCTGGGGTGTAAGTAATGTGCCAGGGCAGTGCCGCACTTGTTTGCTTGTGAGTAGCGTATATTTTGGTATTTCTCGCGGTGTCTGAGAGATTGCTCATCTAACAGGGACAGGATTTGATGTCGGGTCTTAGAGAGTTCCACCATGGTGGCAGGAACGTTGTTATTCTCTGATTTATGTTTAGCTTCTAGTGATGTGAGGTTGGTTAAAAGTTCGGCCAGCTTCAGGTTTCTGGTTTTTTTTAATCGTGTGCCGTGAGAGATGAATTGGCCTCTTATGGTGCATTTTAAGGCTTCCCATTTCACTGCCTCATGTGTTTCATCATTCACATGGTTTGCCATGAAGTCTTGTATGGTCCTGCGGACATCCTGCAGACACTCAGGGTCCTTGAGTAGGTTGTTATTAAGCCTCCATATAAATTCCCCTTTAGAGGGCTGCAGGATATCCAAGGAGCAATAAACTGGAGCGTGATCTGACCACAACTTTACCCCTATGTCAGAGGCCAGTGCTTTATCTAACAGACCGTGTGAAATAAGAATATAGTCAATACGGCTAAAGGATCCATGTGGGGCCGAAAAGAAGGAGTAGTCCTTCATTTTGGGGTTAAGTATTCTCCAGCAGTCAGTGATGTGCATTCCATGTAGCTTAGCCTTTACCTGGAGGAGGGCTCGTTTGGGTATGTTAGACTGTCCCGTGGAGGAGTCCAGGTCTGGGTTCAGACACATATTTAGGTCAGCTCCAGTGATAATCGGACCTTTAGCAAAAGCCTCCAATTTAGTAAGGGTGCGCAATATCCATTGGCCTTGGTTTTGATTAGGAGAATAAATGGAGGCTAAAGTGAGAGGCCTGTTGCTAATTTTAAGTTTTAAAAATAAGTATCTTCCCAGGGGATCGGAGAGGGGTTCCGCCTCCGTGAAAGGCAAGCTCTTATGAAATGCAATCGACACTCCTTTTGACTTTGAGTGGGGGAAAGTACTATGGAACCATGTGGTGTAATATTTGTTTCTAACCTGCGGGATGTTGTCTGAACGGTAGTGGGTCTCCTGCAGGAACAGTATCTTAACACCATTCTTATGCATATTATATAGGATCTGTGAGCGTTTGGCAGGGCTATTCATTCCTTTAGCATTGAGTGTGGCACATTTGCAGGGACTAGACCTGAGATTATGTAATGTTGCCATCTAGCTGAGTAGTCTGTGTGTAAGCGCTACCTGAAGAGCTTGCTGGCCAAATACCTGTGTGATAGAAAGGTGGTTCCCGGGGGTGTAGGGGGGAAAACAGATTAAAACATAACATCAAAAACAGAATAAGGGTTATCAAACCAATAACATTTCTATAAGAAACAGATAGGGACATTAACATTGTATTACAACTGGCTAGAACCAGGTAAAGATCCAGTGGGGTGAGGAGGCCCAGGACGCCCTGAGATCCCTCCACCCCCCACGACTCTTTCGTTGTGACCCAGGTAGGGTCTCTGTAATTCCTTCCTCTAGGGCAGGGAGGCGAGTAGGTATTAAAGAGTTATTAGAGGGCACCCCTTTTGTGATGGTTTTAAGGCATGGGGTATTCGCCTCTGTCGCAATATCAGTCAGATTCTGCATGGTCTCTCATCCAGATCCGGCCTGAGAACACATATATGAACAAATGGAACATAAGAACCTTTGAACGTAACTGTATAACAGCAAACCAGGGTTGTATAGTAACATACGCCGGGGCAAAGAAAAGAATGTTTGCCACCCCCGTGGCATCGGGAGAGGTGTCGGGGGGCCCCCCATTGCAAAGAGCGGGTTTAGGGGAATGTCTTGTTAGGGGGCCATGGAGAGTGATGATCAGGGCGCTATTTTAGGAAACGGCCCTCGGACCGCACCTTGTTAGGCCAGGAACAGTGCGTCTCTGCGCAGTCTTAGTGGTTCTTCTGTGTGCAAGGGGGCAAAGACAAATAAAAAGGCTTTTATCTCACCCAATGTCCGTGTTGTCGTTCGGTGCAAGGCTCTTCTTTCTCTTGCCTCTGCGAGAGGCGGTGCGCCAGGCCGGGCGTTGAGACAGGCTGGGACCTGTTTTATCCGTGTCGGGCGGCAGGTCCAAGGGCCATTCATGGAGAGACGGGGCAGGGATCTCCAGGATCTCACAGAAGCGTGGTAGGTCTCTTGGTGTGGAGAGATAAGCGGATTTTCCCTCGTGGTTGACCAGGAGTTGGAAGGGGTAGCCCCATCTGTAGGGAATGTGTTTGTCTCGTAGCACGTCCAGCAGTGGTTTTACCGCCCATCTCAGCTGCAGAGTCAATCTGGATAGGTCTGCGAGTATAGATAGTTTGTTTCCGTCAATTTCAATGTGGTCAGCTTTCCGGGCCGCCGCCATTATGGCCTCCTTGGTGGTGAAATAATGGATCCGGCATATGACGTCACGCGGCCTTTCAGGGTTGTTTGTGGCCGGTCCCAAGGATCGATGAGCGCGGTCAATTTCAATTGGGGAGTCGGGAGGTCTGTCTAGCAGCTTGTTGAATATGCGCAAGAGCATGGGGAGAAGCCCCGCTGTTGGGATAGACTCAGGCAGGCCTCTGACTCTTAGGTTGTTTCGCCGATGGCGGTTTTCCTGATCATCAATTTTCATATAAATGTTGTGGATCTGGGTGGAGTGCATGTCAATAGTTGTTTGCTGGACGATTAGGGTGTTTTCTATGTTGTCGATATCCTTTTCAATCTTCTCCACCCTATTACCTATATGGCGTATCTCTTGCTTCACTCCCTCCAGCTCCCTTTTGTAAGTCTCTTCTATGCGGTTCACATACCTCTCTAGGTCGTCTTTCGTTGGGAGAGTACGGATATACTCATGCAGGTCCACTTCATTGAACGATTCCGCCCCCTCTGAGCGGGCCGGAGATGAGTGACTACTGGCGGGCCTAATCGGGGAGGGAGCCGGCGGCCCTGCTGGATCTGCAGAGATTGCCAGGTTAGTGGAGGTCTTCAGCGAGGGAGACTGCTGGTCTTCTGGGCGAGCAGGAGATGTGCGGGAGTTGGGAGTTTTCGGCGGAGAGGAGGGAGGCGATGCCGGAGAGACCTCTTTGTCTTTCTGCTCCGGGTCAGGCGCCATCTTGGATATGTCTGTGTTGCTGGCCGCCCGAGTTAACGGCTTCAGGAATCGTTGTATGTGATCTTTAGAGGCTGCCGAACCTTTGGCCGGGGTCTTCGCCTCTTTATCTTTCTTCCTATTGCCCATTCGGGAAGAAATTGGTCGCTATTGTAAGCTAATTGATGAGTCTACGGGGTAGTGGAGCGGGAGCTCAGAGAAGAAACGTCTTCAGCGCGCCATGAGCAAGCCACGCCCCCCCGAAACAGGGGTTTTTAAAGAAAAAAAACAAACAATAATATTTATTTTAAAAAAAATAAACATGGGGGGAGCGATCAGACCCCACCAACAGAGAGCTCTCTGTTGGTGGGGTCTGATCGCTCCCCCCATGTTTATTTTTTTTTTTAAAAAGGGGGGGGGATCACTTCTGTGCTGAGTTGTGCGGCCCTGCAGCTTGGCCTTAAAGTTGCAGTGGCCAATTTTGCTAAAAATGGCCTGGTCACTAGGGGAGTTTAGCCCTGCAGTCCTCAAGTGGTTAAAAGCTTGCTATTTCCCTTCAGTGTCCTCCCCTTGTAGTACATTATCCCAGTTCACCAAACTTAGTGCCTGCCAAATTTGATTGAACTTTGCTTTTCTAAAATTCATAGTTTTAGTGGTCCAGCTGCCCCGTGGCTTATCAGTCACCAGATGTTCTTGAACCTGCACATTTGATACATTATCTGGTCTATTAGAAATGATCAGATCCAGTAACGCATTACCCCTAGTTGGTTCCGTTACCATTTGAGTCAAGTAATTGTCCTCTAGTGCTGCCAGAAATCTGCTGCTTTTACCAGAATGGGTAGCCTCAATACTCCAGTCAATGTCTGGAAAGTTGAAGTCGCCCATAACTATGACCTCATTTTTACTTGCAGCTTTTTCAATCTGCTGTACTAATCGCAGTTCTGCAGCTTCATTAAGCTCGTCCATTACCGCTCAGGCCCTGCTGGGCCGATTTCAATCAAATAAAAAGGAGCACACGCAGCCGGTACCTTGCCAGCCGCATGTGCTACCTGATCGCCGCCGCAGCGCGTCGATCCGCCGCGTGCAGCGGCGAAAGAGGGTCCCCCCCAGCCGCCCGAGCCCAGCGCAGCCGGACCAAACAGTTCCGGCCAGCGCTAAGGGCTGGATCGGAGGCGGCTGACGTCATGACGTCTGCTGACGTCCATGACGTCACTACGCTCGTCGCCATGGCGACGAGGAAAGCATAACAAGAAGGGCCGCTGATCGCGGCCCTTCTTGTTACTTCTGATCGCCGGAGGCGATCAGAAGTACGCATTAGGAGCGCCCTCTAGTGGGCTCTCATGCAGCCAACTTTCAGTTTTCAATCTTCCTCCATCTCATCGTTGAGGACAGCTGTAAAAGAATTCTTAACAAAGAGACAAACCCCTCCACCTTTTTTCCCTGTTCTATCCTTCCTAAACACATTGTATCCTTTTAAATTAGCTATCCAGTCATGGCTTTCATCCATCCATGTCTCGGTTATTCCCCTTTGTCATTCAGAATGAACTCTAGTTCGTCTATTTTATTTGCAAGGCTCCGAGCATTGGTTACCATGCACTTTATATTTTTACCACCACATTTACCAATTTTATTTACATGAAATGGGCTACTTGAAGTTTTACCAACCTCCTTAATCTTTACACTGTCCCCACCCCCCTCTCCATCCCCCATAATGTTAGGCTCCCACTGTCTTTTTACCTTATCTTGTCTACGTATTGAGACTTTATCCTCCCGCCTCCCCCCAGATCCTAGTTTAAAATCTCCTCCAACCATTTAGCCATCTTCTCCCCCAATGCAGCTGCACCCTCCCCATTAAGGTGTAGCCCATCCCTGCTGTAGAACCTGTAGCCGACTGCAAAGTCTGCCCAGTTCTCCAGGAACCCAACCCCCTCTTTCCTACACCAATTCCTCAGCCACTTATTTAACTCCCTAAGCTCCCTCTGTCTCTCAGATGTAGCACGTGGCACTGGCAGTATTTCAGAGAATCCTTCAAAATAGATGGGAATTACTAACCCAAGATCCGTACCTCAAACCAACAATACCCAAGGCACCATCACTCACTTTCAAAAGGGCCCCAAATTTACGGGGGCTATTAGCCCCGAGCAGATTTAAACACACACCATCCCATGCAGCGACCACAACTACCTCGATCAATCCAGGCTCTTTTCCATGTTATCATTCACGTTGCACGGCCTGGTATTTTGTTACAACTACCCAGACGTTTAAATCCAATACCACTAACAACGTATTCACTATTAAACAACACATCGATTGTACTTCAAGGAACGTCATCTACGTCATCTCATGCCCGTGCAATTTACAGTATGTGGGCCGTACCACTCAATTAGTTCGTAGCCGAATAGGACAACACAAGAGGAATATATTGAAACATTATCCCTTACATAGCGTCTCCAAACACTTCAGCACTTATCACAAGGGAGACCCCCAGTCACTCACCATCACTCTAATAGATTCTATCCATTCACCAACCAATACTTTTGAGGCCTTGAAGAACAAAGAGATGTTCTGGATACAAACACTCAAAACTCTGGCCCCTGAGGGCTTAAATGAAGTACTTGAAAAACTTTTTTAACCGATCATTATCAAAAGAATCATTTACTATTTATCGACTACAGTCCTCTCTTTTATTGTCCCCCCTCTCTCGGTTTTAATATATTCCGTTGTTTTAAAAAAAAATTTTTAAAACCTCTGGCATTGTAATTCTGGCAATTAAGCGACCAATGTGTACCCGTGATTTATGTGTTTGATGTAATTTCTGAACCCTTCCCCACCCCATCGACCTCCTTTCTCACCCCTTTTCCCTTTTATTAATTTTTTTTCCCCTCCCTAACCCTCTGTTTTTCATTCCTTCTTTCCTTCTCCCATCCCTTTTTCCCTCTTCCATCCCCATCTCTTCTACTGTTTTTTTTTATTTATTATTTTTTAATTTTTATTTATAATATTTATTTTTATATTTATATTTATTTTTATTACCAGTACTTATTTATTATAATCATTATAATCCTTATTGCCATTTGTGATTCCAACCGACTAAATTATAGGTACTCCTATCTAAACTCATTTAGGTAATGCGGCCATAATAACATTAACCACCAGATGGCAGCATATTAACAATAACAATGCCCTACACAAATGCGTGTTAAGTGTAATACATTTTTATTTTCTATCAATTAATTCATTTAACTATATGTCAATTGCATATAGTTTGCCATGGTCCCGGTTTATTTTATTAATTTAAGCGACAATGGTATAGCCTTGAGAATAGCCCAGCCGCCCACAAAAACATGGCGGCGCCGTCCTCAATTACTTAGTGCGCATGCACCATT
Organism: Hyperolius riggenbachi; assembly: GCF_040937935.1. Classification (NCBI taxonomy): domain Eukaryota; kingdom Metazoa; phylum Chordata; class Amphibia; order Anura; family Hyperoliidae; genus Hyperolius; species Hyperolius riggenbachi. Next base: position 111,980,969 of record NC_090657.1, on the reverse strand, counting down.
TTCCATCTACGTAGTGACGATGAGAGACGCGACCTTACATCCGCGTCCTCCCTCGACACGCGTAATTTACGACATGACGTCAGCGTCACATCGCGCTACCTGCCCGTCTGCCTTTGTTACCGGAAGCAACCGCGGGCTCCCCTTCCGGGTTAGACCTCACTCCACGCTGGCGCTCAGTGTCTTTATAACATCCCTAACACGCGCAACACCCTTTACAGTAGGCGCTGGGCCTAAAAATCGATACAGCTTCGGTGAGTAATATAATGATCACTTGATCTCTTCTTTGTCCATCATTATGCTTTTAGAAGCTCTATGCTTCTGCACCTTGCACTTTAGTTCAGTTTAGTTCATTACACGCAATACCATACTCCTACTCTTATGAGTGTAACCAAACCTTGGGGTCAGTGCAATCACTTGCATTGATATGAATTTTTTGCATACCATGTATCATATATTAATTTTTTTATTGGAACCTGAATTTTTTATTGGAATCTTGATTATATTTGATAATAGTTTAGTAGATCCACAAGTGTTTTTATCAATGTCTTGAAACACAGAGTTTGTTATTTCATTCAGACATAATTTTTGTATTTTCCACTCCTGCACACAGGATGTAACACACCCTTATGTGATTCAGGGGTAGAGATGCTGTGTATAAGTTTCTTGTTTCCTATGTTTTGTATGCATTTGGTAATGAACCATGGACTTTTTCTGCTGCTTACAAAAGATGTTTTGTTTTTTAGTCTACATTTGCCTAGCGTCCTTTGGTATATATTGTTTTGTTTTTGTCTCGTAGTGTGTCTCCAACACTGATTGCCTGATGAAGCGGGCATTTGACCCGTGAAACGCGTTGCATGCCTGGAGATTCTATAATAAATTATATTATTCATATATAACGACTTATTGGCTGGTCTTTATATACCTGAGGGTGGTATCCACCAACCCCCCTCCTTTTAAACTGATTTTAGATGGTTTTACTCTAATTTGGCGCCTCTGTTATCACAAATTTCCAATCTGATCTAGTCCACCCTTGGTGGAGGGGTATATCCCCACTTGTTTCCTGTCTACAGAGAGCGACTTCTTAATACCTGAGTGGGGTCAGGTTACAATTCTCCCCACCTGCGCTTCCAGTGGTTGCCTTTGTGGTAACCCAGACTTGTGAGTATATTACTTGTTATTTTAACATTGTTACTCATTTTTTGACATACTACACTATATTGGGCTCTTGGTTTCAATTTTTATATTTTTCCAAGTATTTCAGAGAACACCACCTTGGAGGTCCTTGCTTTAAGTTTATCTCCAAGTACCTGAAAATCATTTTTGAGAACCTTCCATCTCTATCCACCTGGTAGACCCATCATTGCAGGGATAGAATCCATCACCAGCAACTTATCTAAATTTGTAGACTATCATTTACAACCCCTTGTACAAAATCTACCATCATATCTTAAAGATTCGGAACATCTTATTCAGATATTAAACACTATTCCTTGGAATACAGAATACAGCTGGCTGACATGTGATGTGTCTTCCTTATACACCAATATTCCACACACCTTTGGCCTCAGATCATTAACATATTTCCTTTCCACCCATCCCGACATGCCAGCCACCCAACAATCATTCATTACTCAATGTGCAGAATTTATTTTACAACACAATGTGTTTTCATTTGCTGACAATCATTACCATCAAATTTCCGGTACCGCTATGGGCAGCTCATTTGCACCCTCATATGCCAATCTTTCCATGGGCCTCCTGGAACATCTCAAATTCTCCCAGACACATACATTTAGCAAAAACATTGTTCTATATAAAAGATACATCGATGACTTGATCTTCATTTGGAAGGGCGACCATTCCCTCATTCCTACCTTCCTCACCTTCCTGAACGATAACCCGGCCGGTCTGACGTTCACCCACCAACATCATCCCACCACCATCGATTTTCTCGATCTAGTTTTATTTACTAACACCCATCACATCAAAACCAAGACACATTTCAAAAAAGTTGACTCTAACAATTACATTCATTTCAATAGCCATCATCACCGACCCTGGACAACCAATACTCCCTATAGTCAATACCGCAGAATCTTCCGCAATAGCACCGATTTCTCCGATTACCAATCCCAATCAGATATCCTTACCAAAAAGTTTGCAGAACGTGGCTACCCAAAAAAACTGATCAAAGACGCCAAATGGAAGGCCACCATCACCAATACCAACAATACTGTTTCGTCCTCGACCCCCAGTCCTTTCCCCAGATTTATCACTGGATTCAGTAAACACCACAAACAGATCAGATCCATAATACAAAACAGATGGGAGATTCTGACACAGGATCCTCACCTCAAACCTACCATACCTGAAACTCCCTTACTCACATTCAGAAGGGCCCCCAACCTCAAAAGTCTCCTGGCCCCTAGTAAACTACGCCTACCTATCCCTAATCCCACTGAAACCACCCCCATCTCAAACCCTGGGTCATTTCCCTGTGGGAAATCCAGATGTACTGCCTGTCGCTTCATAAACACCACTGATTCCTTTTCATCCAATACCACCCAAATTCAGTATATTATCAAACAATACATTACTTGTTCAACCAGAAATGTCATTTATTTGATCTCTTGTTCATGCAATCTGCAATATGTGGGGCGAACCACTCAACTTGTCCGAAACAGAATAGGACAACATAAGCGCAATATATTGAAAAACTATCCACTTCACAGCATTTCCCGTCATTTCGGCTCCACCCACAACTGCAATCCACAAACACTCAAATTCACGCTTATTGAATCCATCCCACCGCACAATGCTTTTGAGGTCCTTAGGAATAAAGAAATGTTCTGGATACAAATTCTTAAAACACTAACGCCCGAAGGTCTAAACGAACAATTAGAGAAAGTATATTGAATCATCTTTTTTTAATATATTTTAAATGGTCCTCTCTTTTATTCGAACCCATTATATTTGTCTTACACTTGTTTTGCTTTGATCATTTACTTATTTTATCATTTTTAATGCATTTTCGTCAAGTTTTATGCTTCATACAAATTTTTGCAACTATGCATAGTTTTGTATCCATACTCCTATTATTACAGCAGTTTTCTGTTTTTCACCCTGTACCATTAACCCTAGCTGGAATGAACCTCTCCAGTATATTTTGGATCCAACATTCGGCATAGTGTGGCATGAACAAATTTTTTTATGCATTTTCTTTACATGTACTTTTTATGTATTCCAAGTGCAACTTTTATTTAACCTTTCTACATTTCCTTTCTCCAGCCTCCGACCCTATAACAAACACCACATCTATTGTTTTTACTTAAGATTTAGGCCACCTCCAATCCTATGCGCTTTTCACCATCCACTACCAACCCATACAAGGTACACTATGGGAGTAAGCATGTTGTGACTTATGCATATCCCAGTCCCTTTGCCTATATCCCTCTCTTTCTCCCCCCCCCCCCTTCCCTTCCCATCCAGCATCATACACATAGGTTTGCATCCTATTCCCACATTGATCACAGTACTGCACCGCCCTACTACCATATGTCATCAGCATGCGACCTCTGTCGCTCCCACTTCCCATCCCCCATTCTGGGTGATTCCAGTCACTTATAAATTAAAGACAGAGCACCCCACACCTCACAGAGGCGCTCTACCTGGTTCATGACCTGATTTTGGTAAGTTGAGCATTTGCTCACCTTTAAACACTGCTGTTTCTTAGTATGCCTTTTTGTTTTATCATAATATACTGCTGCACTCACTCCTTCAAAAATGAAACCTTTCTCTGCTTCTCATAACTCTAGTAAGTTGAACATTTGCTCATCTTGAAACACTGCTTTTTTTTTTTTTTTTTTTTTTTCTTTTATGCTTTTTTTGCCTTATCATAATATACTGCTGCACTCACTCCTTTAAAAACTAAACCTTTCTCTGTTTCTCCCTGTTTTAAATTCATTTTTTTACTGTCTTATCATTTTACTAAGAGTGACTCATACTCTGCCTTTATATTATGGATATGTGCACTGTCACTTTATACATGCTATTTGCACACGTTCTCAGTCTATTTTGTATGCATATCTTGCTGTTAAATGCATATTGCACATTTTATTGCTGTAGACTTGTGGTGCACCTTTGGGTGCCTGGTATTTGCGTTCCTCTGGCAATCCCCTTTTTTTTCCTTTTGTTTCCCTTCCCCAGCACCCTCCAAATAATCGTTTGCCTGAAGAAGCGGGACTGTTACCCGTGAAACGCGTTGCACTTTTGGAGTTACTAATAAATGTTACTTTAGACTGTAAGTAACCTGTCCATTGTCCGGCCATTTTTTTCAGAAGGGAGGTGAGTCCACCCACTTCCCCCTTTTTAACAATTTTAACTAATTTTATTCTGCTTGGCGCCTCTGTTATCATATTTCAATTCCATCTCCCACTAACTTTGTCATTGGTGCCAATGTGTACCATGACAGCCAGTAATCTGTCAATTCTTTCCGCTACATGCCGAACCCGAGCACCCGGGAGGCAACAGACTGTACGGCATTCACGGTTTCTTCGACAGATTACCCTATCTGTGCGCCTAATAATTGAATCCCCTACCACCAGTACCTGTCTTTTCTTAGCTGCACTCCTATTCCCTTCTCGTTGCAGCAGTCTGCCCCTTGGTTGCTAAGGAGCACATCCTGCTGCAGCATTGTTACTCCAGAATCATCCTCCCAATATTACACAAACAAGCATACTTATTAGTGAGGGACAACTCGGGACTAGCCTCCCTGCCACTTTTTCCCCTACCCTTTCTAACTGTGACCCAACTAGCGGCTACCTCTGCTTCTTGCTCCGACTGTGCTCCACCCACCTCATCTTCAACGGTTCCATCCAGTGTCTGGATCGTGAGATACAAGCTCTTCTCCATGTTGTGTATGCGTCTCAGTGTTGTTAGATGCTTATTTAGCTCTGTGACTTCCGCCTCTAACTGAGCAACACGCACACACCCAGGGCAACAGTAAACACCCTCAATCTGCTGATCAAGGCATGCATACATGTCGCAGGATGTACACTGTACAGCATAGTCCAACAGGATGACTATTGTGTGGGGAAAAATTATTTAAAGTAAACTGTGGCGGTAAAAGATGAAACGGGAGAGTGAGTGTAGCTGAAGAGGAGGAAAGGGAGAGTGAGTGAAGTTGGGGAGTGAGTGAAGTTGGGGAGGAGGGGGAGGGGTGGAGGAGGGGAGGAGGGGGAGTGAGTGAAGCTGGGGCTGAGTCCTCAAAACTTAAAGACTACACCACAACGTGCCTAGCACGTTCTAACCAATGCAAAAAAACGCAATATTGGTTGAAGGTTTTAGTCCTTACCTGCTTCCTCTTGCCTCTCTCTTTGTGCCTGTGTGCTAATGCCTGTTTTTAACGCCTATGCCACTTGTGTTGAAGCCACTTAGTGAGCAAGCCACAGACTGAGCAAGCTCAGGTACTGAGTCCTGAAGCTGACCAAATACCTCCTGTTGCAGCTAATCCCTCCCCCTAGCTGATTGCCTGCCCGCTGCTAAGCAAACTACAGTTCAGTCTACAGTAGCACAGTACCTTCAAAAGGAACAAATCCACCCAGACTCCGGCCAAGATGGCATACACCTCACCTCCAGCCAGCAAGGCCCAAATGAGAACGGAGGTTGAGGACTCCACCACCAAATTCTTAAGTGAAATCTGGGATTATCTGCGCAGCTTACCCACTAAATCTGACCTGGAGGACCTGGGTAACCACATCACTTCTGCCACCTGAGCTGAACTTCAGGGAATCCAGGAAGATATCCTAGACCATAGCGGACGACTGGCCACGCTGGAAGCCGAAACAATCTCCATGAAGGCAGAGATCCGGGCCTTGGTGGAGCAAAACGAGAAACAAAAAGCCACCAACATGGCACTACGCTCTGGCCTAGAAGATCTACAAAATAGAAGTAGACGATGTAACATCAGGGTGAGAGGCCTTCCAGAATCCATCAGAATCAAGTTTATTCGCCAAGTACGGCAGTTGTCGTACCCGGAATTGGTTGTGGTACATATGGCATCTTTACATGACAGACAGAACAAGAACAACAGGAATTACAATGAGACAGGTATAGCAACATGCAGATACTGGTGAACATTCATGGGAGCTCTGGCACACTCATGGGAGCACTAGCAGCTAGGGTGTGGGCCAGTACTGCCCAGAGTGAAGAGAGTTCAGAGATCGGGGTGCTGGCTAGGTGATAGAGTTCAGGTGGAGAACAGCTTGAGGGAAGAATGTGTTCCTGCGCCTGGTGGTTCTGGCGTAGATGGTCCTGTAATGTCGGCCTGTTGGCATGAGCTCGAAGTGGCGATTCCCCGGGTGGGAGGGGTCGCCAGAGATCTTGGAAGCCCTCGACCCGAGTCTCGCCATGTGGAGTAGGTCTAGTGGAGGCAAGGGTGATCCTATGATTTTCTCCTCAGTGTCAATTACCCTTTGAAGTTTGTGCTTGTCCTTGGCGGATGCTCCTGTGTACCATACTATGACAGAGGAACAGAGTATGGATTCTGTGGTAGCAGTATAGAAGCTGGTCAACAGTTTGCGCGGCATGCCGGATCTCTTTAGTTGACGCAAGAAGAAAATCCTCTGCTGGGCCTGCTTCTGTATCTTGGAAGTGTTTTGCTCCCACCTAAGGTTCTTGGTTATGGTTGTGCCAAGGAATCGTACATCGGACACACTGGAAACCGCAGTATCATCAATGAGGACAGGGGAAAGCACAGGGGGGTGCTTCCTGAAGTCTATAGTGAGCTCCACAGTTTTTGTTGCATTGAGAACGAGCTTGTTCTCCTTGCACCAGCTGCTAATCCTCTCGATCTCGCTTCGGTAGGTGTGCTCCCCTTTGTTGTCAATAGGGCCTATGATAGTTGTGTCGTCTGCGAATTTAATGACCTTCACAGAGTCCGCAGATGTGGTGCAGTTGTTCGTATACAGAGAAAAGAGTAGAGGAGACAGCACGCACCCTTGCGGAGCGCCTACATTGGTGGTTCTTTCGTGGGAGAAGCAGTTGCCAAGCTTAACTCGCTGTGTTCTGTTGGAGAGGAAGTCCCTGACCCATGCACGCAGAATGGGATCTACTCCTAGCTGCCTGAGATTGTCGAGCAGGATGACCGGGCAGATGGTATTGAAAGCGGAGCTAAAATCCAGGAACAGGATCCTGGCGTAAGAGTCCGGTTTGTCGAGGTGCTCTGTGATGTAAGACAAACTGACATTTATGGCATCCTCCACAGATCTGTTTGCCCTATACGCGAATTGGTGTGGGTCAAGGAGGGTGTCGGTGGAGCGCTTCAGGAGGGTGAGAACGACGCATTCGAAGATCTTCGCAATGACAGGAGTAAGGGCTACAGGCCTGAAGTTGTTGAGATCTGTATTCCCTGGCTTTTTAGGAACTGGGATAATCAAAGATCTTTTGAGGCAGGATGGTACCTTTCCTTCTGCTAGGGACCTGTTGAAGATGGGTGTCAGGGCGGGGGTTAGTTGGTCTGCACAGGATCTCAGACAGGCCGATGACACCCCGTCTGGACCAGAGGCCTCCTGGGATTAGTCCTTCGAAGCAGACTCAGTATGTCCGCTTCCTGAATGACGACTGGTGCAGGGGGATCGTGACCCAACGGTGGGATTGGGACGGATGGAGCCTCCTTTGGTATAGGTGTGGGAGAGCTGTGCTGCCCGAGTTGGTGCCGAATCTGCAGTAGAACTCGTTGAGCTCCGCCCCCAGTTGGGTGCTGGTGGTCGCGTGATGTGCAGGTGCTTTGAAGTTAGTCACTGCCCTAAAGCCTTTCCACACCTCCCGTGGGTTGTTGGACTGGAGACTAAGACCCAGTTTGTCGGAGTAGGCCCTTTTTGAAGCCCTTAGTTCTCGGTTTAGGGAGTTCCTCGCTGCCCTGAACTCTTCTGGGGTGCCGGACTTGTGTGCCTCCTCCTTGAGTTTCCGCAGGCGGCGTAGTTTACTGTTGAACCAAGGCTTGTTGTTTGGGAAGACCTTGAAGGATTTGGTTGGGATGCACGATTCCTCGCAGAAGCTGATATAGGAGGTGACATTATCTGTCCACTCCTCCAGGGTTGGTGCCTCCAGGGCCGACCAGTTGGTGCAGTCGAAACATGCCTGTAGCTCAAGCTTTGTCTCCTCCGACCATTTTCTGACAGTCCTGGTGGTAGGCTTCGAGGACTCGATGAGCCTTCTGTAGGAAGGGATCAGGTGGATAAGGTTGTGGTCAGAGTTCCCTAGGGCAGCACCCTGAGCAGCTTTGTAAGCGTTCTTTAGGACAGTGTAGCAATGGTCTAGCGTGTTGTGATTCCTGGTGGGGCACGTGATGTGCTGCTTATACCGGGGCAGCTCCTGTCGCAGATTTGCGTTATTAAAGTCTCCCAGGACAATGAAGAGGGCTTCCGGGAGTGCAGTTTCCCACCTGGAGATGGTGTCGCTGAGTGTTTGAAGGGCACTGGCGGTGTTTGCATCTGGGGGGATGTAGACTCCGAAGAGGGCAAATGAGGAGAATTCCCTGGGTGCATACTGTGGCCTGCAGTTTATGGCTAGGAGCTCCACGTCTGGTGTGCAGATCTTGCTCAAAGTTACTGTGCTAGTGCACCAAGCGGAGTTTATGTAGAAGCATATGCCGCCTCCCCTCTTTTTCCCTTAAAGGGACTGATCGCAGTCCGCACGGAAGAGGTCATAGTCTGGCACGTGGAGTGAGTTGTCCGGTACATTGTCGTTCAACCAGGTTTCAGTGAAGCAGAGGACTGGAGTGTTTTTGGCAATGGAGGGTTTGTTGTCGAGCAGTAGGAGTAGTTCATCCACTTTGTTTGGAAGAGAGCATACGTTCGCCAGGAGGATGGCCGGGATAGGAGATCGAAGACCTTTCCTTTTGAGTCTCACCCGTGCTCCCCCTCTTCTCCCCCTGTGTCGAATTTTCCTTGGAAGGGCGTTGGCACCGCCAGTCAGCTGTTCAAAGTGGGCACAGACTAGGTCCCACAGTGGAGGTCCTGATGATGGGTCGCACTGGGATATGAGTCCCATTCCAGTATTGCCTCCCTGGACAAGGGGACAGAGTACCGGGTTGCCATGGAGTGGAGTGGTCAACAAGGGGTATAGAACGGACGTGCAGCGCCCAGACCGTGCGCGGTACGTAGGCAGCCCCGTCCCTGCACAGTGCAGAACAGTCTCTGAGCAGCACAGTCTCTAAGCAGAGCAGTGCTGCATACGAGCTGCGTACGGTCTGGGCGCTGCGCAACCGGTGTCATACCCCTTGCTGACCACTTGGTCAGCAAGGGGTATGACACCGGTCGCGCAGCGCCCAGACCGTACGCAGCTCGTATGCAGCACAGTCCCTGAGTAGAGCTGGACAGTCCCTGAGCAGCACAGTCACTGAGCAGAGCAAGAGCAAGCGGTGAGCAGCACAGTCGATGAGCAGCAGTCTCTGATGCAGCAGCTTATCCCTGTGAGGACATCTTTATTCAACGGTCTATTAAAACAACCAGAAGACGCCATCTTAAAATTTGATTGTATTCACAGGGCCTTAAGACTGCAGCCCTCCCCAAATGAGCCTCAAGAAAAGCTGTCTCCATCTGGATCAACAGGGATATGTGAGGGAGCAGGCTGGTGTTGTACTTTGTTCTCTGGTTGATGGACGTATGTCTTTTTTTTTAAACCCAAATAACTATGCAACTATGATGGGCGGAAACTCCTCCTATTCCGTTTTCAATATTTTTTATTGGAATTTTCAAAACATTTTTTTGTTAAACCGTTTTCAATATTTTTTATTGGAATTTTCAAAACATTTTTTAAACTCCTCTTATTCCAAGACTTCGCGCCAAGTATGCTAGCCTAGCGGAGAGCCTTACAACCCCTCCTGAAGGCACTGCAGGAAGATGGAGCTAACTATAAATGGGGATTCTCATTTCAACGCCACATCCTAGAAGAAGACAAGACCTACATGCTTCGCAATTTGGCAGACCTTCCAGAACTCTTCCGTGAACTGGATATCTTACCAGTAGATCTACCTGAATGGCAACTAAAGCAAATAGCGATTGGCCTTCTACAACGCCAACGGAAACAAAGGCCTAACAAATGCTTACCACAACCGGAGTGATGCACTTTGTTTTACATGGAGATTCCGAGTATATAGGAGACCTGACGAGACTTCTACCACATCTAAGTACTTTTTGCGTGTTATACCAATGATACTCTCTTTATTTGGCCCTTAATTTTACCACTTTCAAGAGAGGTCCAACTCTCTCATTTATATTATTTACAAAGACCGCTCTCACTCTTCAGGCTGCGCCATCTCCTTTGACGCACGCCGTGTTTTGGGTGGGGGGACTCGGGGGGGGGGGGGGGGTTCAAATGTTGTGCTTTCTGGATGCTGTACAATTTATATTACGACTTGTCTCTCAATAGCTTTTATGTTAGTTAATATGTTTTGCTGATCCTTGACAACATATTTGGATCCCCATATTCGCAGGGTATTGCAGAGAGGAAGAGTGTGGGAGGCGCGGCCTTGGAGCACATTGTTAAATTTACGGTTAAATGCCTCTGGGTGCCTATGCTCTATATGTGCACCTGGGATATGGGCATCCTCGCGTGATCTCCTCTTAGAATGTTTGACCACTACAGGCTGATCGCGGTGTATTGCCTTCCTTCAATATTCGGTGGGGGGTAATAGACTGCCTATCATAAGTGCCTGCCTTTTATCATATTAATGTGTGGGTCTGACATGCTGGCTTAAGATTGACTATCTTGATGGCTGTCTACTGAGCTTAACCTCTTGACGACCAGCTTTGGCGTAAACTGGTCGTCTGCGGGTTACCATGGAAACAGCCGCTCTTTCCATGTCAATTCACGGAGGGTGTCTCCGTGAACAGCCGGAGAGCCGCCGATCGCAGCTCGCCGGCAAAATGTAAACAGGCGGGGAAGAAGCGCCGTAAGGCAGATCGACGATCCCCGGCCTCTGATTGGCCGGGGATCGCCGGCATATGATAGGCTGAAGCCTATCCTTCAATGCGCAGGACGGAGGGAGAGGGAGGGAGCGGGAGAGACGGTGGAGAACGCTGCGGAGGGGGGCTTTGAAGAGCCCCCCCGCTAAGCAACTGCAGCCGGCGGCGATCAGACCTCCCCAGCAGGACATCCCCCTAGTGGTGAAAAAAGGGGGGTAGTCTGATCGCCCTGCTGCACTCCTGATCGGTGCTGCGGGCTGTAGAGCCCACGCACCACCGATCAGTGAAAAATCCCCTGGTCGGCAAGTGGTTAAGGTGGTGGAATGAAAGCTTACAGTTCCCTATCCTCCATCTTTCCCACCCTTTCCCCGCCATCTTCCCTCCCTACTTCCTATTTTTCCACATAGAATTATCCCCCCCCTCCCCCCATAAAACTTAAAACAATGTGTGCAACTACAGCACTTTGACTAACAGTTCACAGACCTCACTTAGAGCTACTCCTCCAGGTTTTTATAATAACCCTGATTATTTTTATACACAAGTGGTATAACCCGAGAATTTGATTTTTCTCACAAACTTCCCCCATGAGCTGGGAATCATCTTTCTAAAATGGTTAATGTTTAAAGTTTTGTGATTGGGCTGGGGGAGAAAAGAAGTTGCCAGATCTCGTGGTAGACAATGACATCCCTTTTTCCCTCATAGGAGAGTCCTGCTTTTACAGGACATGTTATTGGTTACGACCTACTACTTAGGGGTTCATCCCACGATCAATATCAGACAAATGTTTTGGGCCATGTTTGACTTTTCAGTATTTTTAGTTATATTGGTTAAAAAGGGTTCCCACTGGGTGCTTTTCCCTGCCATACTCACCTCTTTGAAACAAATCCACGAATCACGTAAACATTTTGACAATTAACGTCAAAGGCCTTAATATCCCAGAAAAAAAAGACGCATCCTCCTAAGAGAAATATGGGCTCAAAGGGCACAGATTGTCTGTATGCAAGAGACTCATTTCAAAGGATCTATTTACCCTAAATTACATAATAGACATTATCCCATTTCTTTCTATTGTAACTCCCCGAACTCTAAAACTTAAGCAGCCCATACACTCAGCCGATTGCAAATCGGTTGGCCAATCGACCGATCGACGGCCGATTTCGATCGATTTCGATGGATTTCCATCGAACTTGCAGGGTGGAAAATTTAGGTCGATCTGATGAGATTGCTTATCAGTTTGCATTGGCCTTAATGGAAATCTGATGGCAAAAAAAATGCCATCAGATTGAATTTCAATAGATTTCAAAATGAAATCTATTGGAATTCTTTCCTGGTAAAAAATGTTCTAAAAACGCATCAGATAGATCATCAGATGCATTTCTTATCTATCTGCTGCCAATCTGACGAGTGTATGGGCACCTTAAAGGTACTGCAATACGCATTAGTAACTCTTTACCCTTCACGGTTTCTGACACAAAAACTGATCCCTTAGGCAGATACCTACTTAGAAAATGTCTTATCAGAGACAAGAAGTACACCTTGGGGTCCATATACAGTGGGTTGCATAAGTATTCGGCCCCCTTGAAGTTTTCCACATTTTGTCACATTACTGCCATAAACATGAATCAATTTTATTGGAATTCCACATGAAAGACCAGTGGTGTACACATGAGAAGTGGAATGAAAATCATACATGATTCCAAACATTTTTTACAAATCAATAACTGCAAAGTGGGGTGTGCATAATTATTCGGCTTCCTTTGATCTGAGTGCAGTCAGTTGCCTATAGACATTGCCTGATGAGTGCTAATGACTAAATAGAGTGCACCTGTGTGTAATCTAATATCAGTACAAATACAGCTGCTCTGTGAGGGCCTCAGAGGTTGTCTAAGAGAATATTGGGAGTAAAAACACTGTGAAGTCCAAAGAACACGTAAGACAGGTCAGGGATCAAGTTATTGAGAAATTTAAAGCAGGCTTAGGCTACAAAAAGATTTCCAAAGCCTTGAACATCCCACGGAGCACTGTTCAAGCGATCATTCAGAAATGGAAGGAGTATGGCACAACTGTAAACCTACCAAGACAAGGCCATCCACCTAAACTCACAGACCGAACAAGGAGAGCGCTGATCAGAAATGCAGTCAAGAGGCCCATGGTGACTCTGGACGAGCTGCAGAGATCTACAGCTCAGGTGGGAGACTCTGTCCATAGGACAACTATAAGTCATGCACTGTACAAAGTTGGCGTTTATGGAAGAGTGGCAAGAAGAAAGGCATTGTTAACAGGAAGCATAAGAAGTCCCATTTGCAGTTTGCCACAAGCCATGTGGGGGACACAGCAAACATGTGGAAGAAGGTGCTCTGGTCAGATGAGACCAAAATGGAACTTTTTGGCCAAAATGCAAAACACTATGTGTGGCAGAAAACTAACACTGCACATCACTCTGAACACACCATCTCTACTGTCAAATATGGTGGTGGCAGCATCATGTTCGGGGGGTGCATCTCTTCAGCAGGGACAGGGAAGCTGGTCAGAGTTGATGGGAAGATGGATGGAGCCACACACAGGGCAAACTTGGAAGAAAACCTCTTGGAGACTGCAAAAGACTTGAGACTGGGGTGGAGGTTCACCTTCCAGCAGGACAATGACCCTAAACATAAAACCAGGGCAACAATGGAATGGTTTAAAACAAAACATATCCATATGTTAGAATGGCCCAGTCAAAGTCCAGATCTAAATCCAATCGAGAATCTGTGGCAAGATCTGAAAACTGCTGTTCACAAACGCTGTCCATCTAATCTGACTGAGCTGGAGCTGATTTGCAAAGAAGAATGGGCAAGGATTTCAGTCTCTAGATGTGCAAAGCTGGTAGAGACATACCGTAAAAGACCGGCAGCTGTAATTGCAGCAAAAGGTGGTTCTACAAAGTATTGACTCAGGGGCTGAATATTTACACACACCCCACTTTGCAGTTATTAATTTGTAAACAATGTTTGGAATCATGTATGAGTTTCTTTCCACTTCTCACGTGTACACCACTTTGTATTGGTCTTTCACGTGGAATTCCAATAAAATTGATTCATGTTTGTGGCAGTAATATGACAAAATGTGGAAAACTTCAAGGGGGCCGAATACTTTTGCAACCCACTGTATTCACCAAATACAGACCAAGATAAATTTCTACAGGCATTCCTCTCTGATATATTTGCTGAGGGCAGTGTCAATTTGGGTGGAGATCTAAATGCTGCACTCACTCCATGCATAGACACCTTCCATGGGAAAACAAGCTTCGTCAATGCCAGACTAAATAAAATGAAGAAAACTCTGCACGGTAGACAATTGATTGATATTTGGAGGGCGACGCACCCATCCACCAAATATTACACATTCTACTCGCAGTCCACGGTGTATACTCCAGAATAGATTACATCTTGGTTTCCTACAACCTCCTCTCAGAACACATCACATCTGACATAGGCATAATTTCCTATTCAGCTCATGCTCCTGTCCATATGACTATCAACTGTAAATCCAAAAGAGGATCTCCTTTTACGTGGAGACTAAACACTTCTATGTTACAGGAAAGCTCTACTGAGGAAGAGGTTGTGAGAAAATGGAGAGAATTCTTCTTAAAGAGAACCTGTAACCAAAAAAAGTTCACCTGAGGGGGTACTCACCTCGAGAGGGGGAAGCCTCAGGGTCCCAATGAGGCTTCCCACTCCCCTGTAGCTGCAGGCAGTCCAGCGCTGGCTCCCCCGAAGTGTCCAGGAATCCTCCCTCGACAAGCGCTGATTTATTTACCTTGCCTGGCTCCAGCAGGGGAGCTGTTGCGGCTCTCCGCATGAAGATAAGCGAAAATAGCCGATCTCTGTCGGGTCCGCTCTACTGCGCACGCGACTTGCGCCTGCGCAGTAGAGCGACTCGACAGCGATCGGCTATTTCCGCCCATCTCCGAGGCGGAGAGCCCATACTGCACTGGAGCCGGGAAGGTAAATATTTACATCCCCCGCTGTTCGGGAGCTTTATCTCCGCCGCCGTGGGACCGAGAAGGACGGGGGAAGCCTCAATAGGATCCGGAGGCTTCTCGCACCCGAGGCGAGTACCCCCCAGGGGAGGTTTTTCTCGTTACAGGTTCTCTTTAACGACGTGGAGGATTTGTCGCCCTCCATTTTATGGGAGACACACAAATGTGTCCTGATGGGACTTCTCATTAGACAAGGCACAAAACTAAAAAGGGAGAGGGGAAAGTTGATTGGTAGTCTATTAGACTAAATTCATAACCTGTAACAAGTACATAAAAGAAAACCAGATGAAACTGTCCTATTGAAACTGACAGACGTTAGACACAAGCTAAATAAAATTCTACAAGATCAAGCCAAACAAGCTGCACGCAGGTGCCATCACACCTTTTTACATGGCAATAAATCTGGAAAATTGTTAGCACGTGCACTTAAACAACAGCAACAAAGAACCTACGTCTCACATTTAGTAGATTATACAGGTAAAAAACACATCAGAAGTGAATCTATTGCTAGTACATTCAAAAAATTCTACCATAAACTTTACAATCTAACTCAGTGCCCCCATGGGAGTATCAGGTTCCCTAACATCTCAGACATTGAGGACCATGTTTCCCAATCTAATATGCCCAAACTTACAGATGATATGAAAAAGTCCATGGAGGAACCATTCACCGAAACTGAGATATCGAAAATTATCATGGGTCTTAAACCCGGGAAGGCTCCAGGGCCAGATGGATTCCCTGCCGAGTACTACAAAAAATGTAGAGATATATTAACCCCTTATCTTTGCAAAATGTTTAACACTCTAGCAGAGGTGAGGGGACAGTTAGATTACCCACCCAATCATTAGAATCCCACATCACAGTGATTGCCAAACCACAGAAAGACCCTGCTGCTTGCGGAAGCTATCGGCCTATATCATAGTTACATAGTTATTTTGGTTGAAAAAAGACATACGTCCATCGAGTTCAACCAGTACAAAGTACAACACCAGCCTGCTCCCTCACATATCCCTGTTGATCTAGAGGAAGGCGAAAAAACCCTTACAAGGCATGGTCCAATTAGCCCCAAAAGGGAAAAATTCCTTCCCGACTCCAGATGGCAATCAGATAAAATCCCTGGATCAACATCATTAGGCATAACCTAGTAATTGTAGCCATGGATGTCTTTCAACGCAAGGAAAGCATCTAAGCCCCCTTTAAATGCAGGTATAGAGTTTCCCGTAACGACTTCCTGTGGCAATGCATTCCACATCTTAATCACTCTTACTGTAAAGAACCCTTTCCTAAATAAATGGCTAAAACGTTTTTCCTCCATGCGCAGATCATGTCCTCTAGTCCTTTGAGAAGGCCTAGGGACAAAAAGCTCATCTGCCAAGCTATTATATTGCCCTCTGATGTATTTATACATGTTAATTAGATCCTCTCTAAGGCGTCTTTTCTCTAGACTAAATAAACCCAGTTTATCTAACCTTTCTTGGTAAGTGAGACCTTCCATCCCACGTATCAATTTTGTTGCTCGTCTCTGCACCTGCTCTAAAACTGCAATATCTTTTTTGTAATGTGGTGCCCAGAACTGAATTCCATATTCCAGATGTGGCCTTACTAGAGCATTAAACAGGGGCAATATTATGCTAGCATCTCGAGTTTTTATTTCCTTTTTAATGCATCCCAAAATTTTGTTAGCTTTAGCTGCAGCGGCTTGGCATTGAGTACGATTATTTAACTTGTTGTCGATGAGTACTCCTAAGTCCTTCTCCAAGTTTGATGTCCCCAACTGTATCCCATTTATTTTGTATGGTGCTAGACCATTGGTACGACCAAAATGCATGACTTTACATTTTTCAACATTAAATTTCATCTGCCATGTATGTGCCCATATAGCCATCCTATCCAGATCCTGTTGCAATATGACACGATCTTCCTGAGAGTTGATGATTCTGCACAATTTTGTATTATCTGCAAAAATAGCAACATTGCACACTACTGCATCTACTAGGTCATTAATAAATAAATTGAAGAGCACTGGACCTAGAACAGACCCCTGTGGTACCCCACTGCTAACAGTCTCCCATTTTGAGTACGATCCATTGACCACAACTCTTTGTTTTCTGTCCATTAGCCAGTTCCCTATCCATGCACACAGACTGTTCCCCAGTCCTTGCATTCTCAACGTTTGCACCAGACTTTTGTGGGGAACAGTGTCGAAGGCCTTTTCAAAGTCCAAGTATATCACATCTACAGCATTCCCAATATCCATATTAGCATTCACTACCTCATAAAAGCTGAGCATGTTAGTCAAACAGGATCTGTCTTTAGTAAACCCATGTTGATGCTGAGAAATAAGATTATTTTCTACTATGAAGTCATGTATAGTATCTCTTAGTAACCCCTCAAATAGTTTGCATACAACTGAGGTTAAGCTTACAGGTCTATAATTTCCTGGATCTGATTTTTTGCCCTTCTTAAATAATGGGAAAATGTATGCTGTACGCCAATCCACTGGGACTCTGCCAGTTGTTAGAGAGTCACAAAAGATAAGATAAAGGGGTTTAGCTATAACTGAACTTAATTCCCTTAGGACCCGAGGATGCATGCCATCCGGGCCAGGTGCCTTGTCTATTTTTAATTTATTTAATCTTGCCTTCACTTCTTCCTGCGTTAAGTACTTAATATTACAGTTAGAAGATTGAAACTCTTCTGCCTCTGTAATTTGCAACAGTGCTGTTTCCTTTGTGAAGACAGAAGCGAAGATAGCATTTAATAACTCTGCCTTACCTTGGTCATCCACCATTGAGTTCCCACCCTCATCCTTTACCAAAGCTTTAGCTAACAGACTGGCAGAACACATGGGTTATTTAATACATTGGGACCAAGTGGTATTCATCCAACAAAGAGAATCTAGAGACAACATGATCAGAGCTCTTTATCTGCTCCAGCTCACCTGGAAAGAAATACTGCATGCTATTATCCACTGATGCAGAAAAAGCATTTAACTGGGTGGGCTGGAGCTGGATAAGATCTGTATTACAAAAAATCCATCTGGGCGATATAATGCTTTCATCCATAAATGCTCTGTATACTACCCCAACGGCTAAAATTAAAGTGAATGGGATCCTTTCAGATCCCTTACATCACTATCGGTACTCGGCAGGGATGTCCTCTGTCTCCCTTGATTTTTGCTTTGGCCCTTGAGCCTTTCCTATGCACAGTCAGGAAAAATCCTGATATTACAGGTCTTCGCATATGACACACAGACCACAAGGTAGTGGCTTATGCCGACGATCTCCAATGATGATACCACTTTCCTTCCTCCAACATATGCAAACCATATTTAATAAAAATTTCTGGAAAAACAAACCTCCCCAACTTAAGAGACATCCTGTACTGCTCCAAACAAACTGGGGGTCTGGCCTTACCCAATGTGCGAAGGTACTATTATTACTAGAGTAGTACAGTGGCATAGACACCAGGACTATAAACTATAAACAGTGGGTAGATATTGAAGCTACACTCGCTCCCTATCCCCTTACCAGCCTAGTATGGACTACAACCAAACCACGTTCCTCCTGGAATCTACGAACTCTCTGCCATTATACCTTAACCATCTTCCATATGGCCAATAAACTATTAAATATAGCACCCATACCTTCTCCATTACTCCCTATTTCCGATGATCCGGGTATAGGTGACGACACACAAATTTCATCTAAATAGACCACTGGGCCAACCCTGGGGGAATTTAGAAGGCGACAGGAACGTAGTGCTCTTCACTGGTGGGAATACTTCCAATACAGACATTTCCTGACTCATTGTATACGACCTTCTCAATACAGACAGAACACAGACTTCGAAGATCTTTGCCTGGTCCCAGGACCAATTAGGAAAACCCTCTATATTATATACTAGCTTATCCTCGTTAGCGATCCACACTCTGCCCTTCTTTCAAACTTGGGAGACAGAACTAGGCAATACCTTTACACCGGACAAAAAAAAAAAAAAAAAAGTTTATTACAACAAAAAAAACTCCACGTCTTGGGAAAACCGGCACTAAAACCGGCCAGCCGGTGCCAGTATCCTGCAGACACACCACCTCTGCCCGTACAGGACCACAATATCAAAGAAGGACATGGCACTCAGGAGCTGTGCAGCAACAAGCTGTATTGGAGTCACAAGATACACAACATGTTTCCGGAGGAGCCCTTCACAAATCTTCTAGGTCGGTCAGAGTGCAGGAGGTAAATTATAAACTACTTACCCGATGGTA
Organism: Hyperolius riggenbachi; assembly: GCF_040937935.1. Taxonomy (NCBI): domain Eukaryota; kingdom Metazoa; phylum Chordata; class Amphibia; order Anura; family Hyperoliidae; genus Hyperolius; species Hyperolius riggenbachi. The sequence continues at coordinate 111,961,717 of NC_090657.1, read as the reverse complement.
TTTCACTCCACCTAGATTACATGCCATTTACCATGAAAAAAGATTATCTCTGCTGGCGATGCCAGAATGAGAGGGGCACCCTACTACATATTATGTGGTCTTGCCCTGCCCTCTTAGACTTGTGGAAAAGAATCAAAAGATTCTTGAAGTCTGTAACAGACAGAATTACCCCATTAGTCCCAGAGTTTACATCTAATCTTCTTTTCTTTGTCAAGCTTTGTCGACCCAGGGAGGAATGGGCTGCCTCTGTTGTAATGAATACAAGTTATGCACGCACCCTGCAGGCTGTGTGCTTTGTTTACTCCTCACAGACAGCGTCTCAGCTCTCAGAAGGGGGAGGGAGCTGCCTGTCACATGCTGAGAAACTGTGCGAATCTCAGACTGGAGTGCAGATACTTCACTATGTAATAAAAACTTGTAGTATACTGTAACATGATATAGATACACACACACACACATATATATTAGTGTGTGTATGTATGTATAATATATATATATATATATATATATATATATATATATATATATATATATATATATATATATACACAGTACAGACCACAAGTTTGGACACACCTTCTCATTCAAATAGTTTTCTTTATTTTCATGACTATGAACATTGTAGATTCACACTGAAGGCATCCAAACTATGAATTAACACATGTGGAAGTATAGTACATAACCAAAAAGTGTGAAACAACTGAAAATATGTCATATTCTAGAATCTTTAAAGGTAGCCACCTTTTGCTTTGATTACTGCTTTGCACACTCCTGGCATTCTCTTGATGAGCTTCAAGAGGTAGTCACCTGAAAAGGTTTTAACGTCACAGGTGTGCCCTGTCAGGTTTAAGTGGGATTTCTTGCCTTAAAAGTGGGGTTGGGACCATCAGTTGCATTGTGGAGAAGTCAGGTGGATACACAGCTGATAGTCCTACTGAATAGACCAGGCATGGGCAAACTTGGCCCTCCAGCTGTTGAGGAACTACAAGTCCCACAATGCATTGCAGAAGTCTGAAAGCCACAGTCATGAGTCATAAAGGCAAATACATTGTGGGATTTGTAGTTGGAGGGCCAAGTTTGCCCATGCCTGGAATAGACTGTTAAAATTTGTATTATGGCAAGAAAAAAGCAGCTAAGTAAAGAAAAACAAGTGCATTGTTTACATTTGCTCTCCCCTCTAATCACCCAGTGATCACCCATCAATCACCCATCAAACACCCCGTCACCACCTGTCACTGCTACCCATCAGATCAGACCCTAATTTTCCCCCTTGAGGGCACCCAATCACCCGCCACACCCTCAAATAGCCCCCCAGACCCCCTCTGATCAACTCGCCAGTGCACTGCTTGCATATATTCTCCCTTGTAATTATTATTATTATTTAGTATTTATATATCGCTGACATATTACGCAGCGCTGTACAGTGTATATATATATATATATATATATTGTCTTGTCACTAACTGACCCTCAAAGGAGCTCACAATCTAATCCCTACCATTGCCATATGTCTATATTATGTAGTGTAAGTACTGCAGTCTAGGGCCAATTTTTAGGGTAGCCAATTAACTTATCCGTATGTTTTTGGAATGTGGGAGGAAACCGGAGTGCCCGGAGGAAACCCACGGAGACATCGGGAGAACATACAAACTCTTTGCACTGATCACCTATCAATCACCCCGTCACCCCCTGTCACTGCTACCCATCAGATCAGACCCTAATCTGACCCTTGCGGGCAACCAATCACCCGACCACACCCTCAGATAGCCCCCCAGACCTGCTCTGATCAACTCGCCAGTGCATTGCTTGCATATATTCTCCCTGTAATCACATACTGATCACCTATCAATCACCCCGTCACCACCTGTCACTGCTACCAATCAGATTAGACCCTAATCTGCCCCTTGCGGGCACCCAATCACCCGCCCACACCCTCAGATAGCCCCCCACACCCACTCTGATCACCTCCCCAGTGCATTATTTACATCTGTCCTCCCCTCCAATCACCCACTAATCACCCATAAATCACCCCCTGTCACTGCTACCCATCATACCCATCAGATCAGACCATCATCTGCCCCTTGGGGGCACCCAATGACCGGGCCACACACCCTCAGATACCCCCGATCACCTCCCCAGTGCATTGTTTGCATCTATTTCCTCCTCTATTCACACTCTGAGACACCCATCAATCACCTCCTGTGACCCCCTAGCACACCTACCCATCAAATCAGGCCCTAATTTGCCCCGTGTGGGCTCCTAATCACTCGGCCAAACCCTCAGACCCCCTCCGATTACCTCCCCAGTGCATTGATTGCATCTATTCTCCCCTCTAATCACCCACTGAGACACCCATCAATCACCTCCTGTCACCACCTGTCACCCCCTAGCACTCCTATCCATCAGATCAGGCCCTAATCTGCCCCCCTGCAGGCTTCTGATCACCCGGCCAAACCCTCACCCGCCCCACCGCAGTCACTGAATTTTTTTTTTCTGATCACTGCTGGTACGACTTAATTGTGACTGAGACCAACCATTATGCCACACAATACGCAACCACCAATCCAAGAAGCTACTATGCCCAGCCTTTTCGGTGGAAGCCACTCCAAAGTTTCCAAACGTAACATTTTTGGGGCCTTCTCCTTAAAGAGAATCTGTATTGTTAAAATCGCACAAAAGTAAACATACCAGTGCGTTAGGGGACATCTCCTATTACCCTCTGTCACAATTTCACCGCTCCCCGCCGCATTAAAAGTAGTCAAAAACTGTTTTAAAAAGTTTGTTTATAAACAAACAAAATGGCCACCAAAACAGGAAGTAGGTTTATGTACAGCATGTCCACACATAGAAAATACATCCATACACAAGCAGGCTGTATACAGCCTTAAGCAGCCCATACACTCAGCCGATTTTCTGGCCGACCGATCGATCGCGATCGATCGATCGATCGCAAATCGGTTGGCCAATCGACCGATCGACGGCCGATTTCGATCGATTTCGATGGATTTCCATCGAACTAGCAGGGTGGAAAATTTAGGTCGATCTGATGAGATTGCTTATCAGTTTGCATTGACCTTAATGGAAATCTGATGGCAAAAAAATGCCATCAGATCGAATTTCAACAGATTTCAAACTGAAATCTATTGGAATTCTATCCTGGTAAAAAATGTTCTAAAAACGCATCAGATAGATCATCAGATGCATTTCTTATCTGTCTGCTGCCAATCTGACGAGTGTATGGGCACCTTTACTTCTGAATCTCAAAAGATCACTTGTGTGTGTTTACCTTCTGTCCCCAGCTTCTCTCATGCACTGAACATTACAGGCTTCCTGCAGACAGCTCTGCCTATGTCATTAATTTCTTAGTATGTGACAGACCAGCTCCTTTCACAGCCTCCAGAGGAGGATTTTTATCCAGCTCTCTTCTATCACTGATAAGATAGCAGAGAAGCTGCTGGCTTATGTAAATAAAACACACACTGGAGTGTGCATAGAGGAACAGTTCAACACTGAAGAACTTGGCAGCCTTCCAGACACAGGCCGACAAGTCTGACAGGGGAAAGATACATTGATTTATTACAGAGATGGTTATAGTAGAAAGAGCTGCAGCAAGCCAGATCACATTAGAATAGGTTTAGGAACTTGTAGGATGGTAGAAAAACGTTGTAATTTTTGTTACAGAGTCACTTTAACATGGGTCTAGTCAAAAAGAATGTATTGCGGTCTTATTGGTCTACGCACCCAATACTTCAGATGCCCATGTTCTCTGCTGCCATGTCCAGGTCACGATTTGAGAACATCCTGCGCTTCCAGCACTTCAGTGCCAATACAACCTGTCATCTAAGAGGCCACCCTGCTTATGACTGGTTCCATAAAATTCGGCCCCTCAGACCACCTGTCATCAAAATTTGCAGATGCTTATAACCCTGAACAGTCATTTTGAGGCATTTGGTTTCTAGACTACTCATCACGGTTTTGGGCCCCTAAAATGCCAGGGCCGTATAGGAACCCCACAAGTGACCCCATTTTAGAAAGAAGACTCCGCAAGGTATTCCGTTAGGTGTATGATGAGTTCATAGAAGATTTTATTTTTTGTCAAAAATTAGCAGAAATTGATTTTTATTGTTTTTTCACAAAGTGTCATTTTCCGCTAACTTGTTACAAAAAATAAAATCTTCTATGAACTCACCATACTCCTAACTGAATACCTTGGGGTGTTTTCTTTCTAAAATGGGGTCATTTGTAGGGTTCCAATACTGTCCTGGCATTTTAGGGGCCCTAAACCGTGAGGAGTAGTCTTGAAACCAAATGTCGCAAAATGACTTGTGTTAATCCTAAAGGTACTCATTGGACTTTGGGCCCCTTAGCACACCTAGGCTGCAAAAAGGTGCCACACATGTGGTATCGCTGTACTCAGGAGAAGTAGTATAATGTGTTTTGGGGTGTATTTTTACACATACCCATGCTGGGTGGGAGAAATCTCTCTGTAAATGGACAATTGTGTGTAAAAAAAAATATAAAAAAAAATATCGCATTTACAGAGATATTTCTCCCACCCAGCATGGGTATGTGTAAAAATACACCCCAAAACACATTATACTATTTCTCCTGAGTACGGCGATACCACGTGTGACACTTTTTTTGCAGCCTAGGTGCGCTAAGGGGCCCAAAGTCCTATGAGCACCTTTAGGCTTTACAGGGGTGCTTACAATTTAGCACCCTCCAAAATGCCAGGACAGTAAACACACCCCACAAATGACCCCATTTTGGAAAAGTAGACATCCCAAAGTATTCAGAGAGAGCCCGTGGCAGATTTCTTTTTTGTTTGACACAAGTTAGCAGAAATGGCAACTTTTTATTTATTTATTTCTTTTGTAACAAAGTGTCATTTTCCGCTAACTTGTGACAAAAAATAAAATCTTCTATGAACTCACCATGCCTCTTAGTGAATACTTTGGGATGTCTTCTTTCCAAAATGGGGTCATTTGGGGAGTATTTATACTATCCTGGAATTTTAGCACCTCATGAAACATGGCAGGTGCTCAGAAAAGTCAGAGATGCTTCAAAATGGGAAAATTCACTTTTTGCACCATAGTTTGTAAACGCTATAACTTTTACCCAAACCAATAAATATACACTGAATGTTTTTTTTTTTTATCAAAGACATGTAGCATAATAAATTTGGACAAAAATGTATACAGAAATGTTACTTTATTTGACAAATTTTATCACAGAAAGTTAAAAAAATCATTTTTTTGACTAAATTCATGTCTTTTTTGATGAATATAATAAAAACTAAAAATCGCAGCAGCAATCAAATAGTTCCAAAAGAAAGCTGTATTAGGGACAAGAGGTAAAATTCATTCAGGTGGTAGGTTGTATGACCGAGCAATAAACCGTTAAAGCTGCAGTGGTCTGAATGGAAAAAAAGTGTCTGGTCCTTAACCTCCCTGGCGGCTATGCAGGAGGATTTCTCAGGCCCTGCTGGGCTGATTTGCATAATTTTTTTTTTTTTTTTTGCAACACGCAGCTAGCACTTTGCTAGCTGCGTGTGCACTCTGATCGCCGCCGCTCTGTGCCGATTGTCCGCCGCTCGCCGCGCCGCCCCCCCCCCCAGACCCCGTGCGCTGCCTGTCCAATCAGTGCCAGGCAGCGCTGAGGGGTAGATCGGGACTCCCAATGACGGCGGGGGAAGCCCTCCAGGAAATCCCGTTCTTTGAACAGGATTTCCTGCTCGGAGATCGCCGGAGGCGATCGAAGAGGGTGGGGGGATGCCGCTGCACAGCGGCTATCATGTAGCGAGACCCCTGGGCTCGCTACATGATTTAAAAAAAAACAACAAAAAAAACGCTCTGCTGTCCCCTGGCGGTTTTTAATAGACCGCCAGGGGGGTTAAACGGAAGGTCCAGGCAAAAAAAAATAAAACTGAGTTTCACTTACCAGGGGCTTCTACCAGCCCCATGCAGCCATCCTGTGCCCTCGTAGTCACTCACTGCTGCTCCAGTCCCCCGCTGGCAGCTTGCCGACCTCTGAGGTCGGCGCGGCGTATTGCGTACATTTTTACGCATTCCCGCTAGTGCAGGAACATTAACACATGCATCTTACGCGTTTAGTGGTGCCATGCGTAAATAAGTCACTTGTGGTTTTTTTGTTGGGGGGGGGGGGGGAGGGCTAGTTGCGTGTCTTTGAACAGATTCTAATTAATATTTCTCCTAACGAGCATGACTCCACAGTGGTATATACACTGATCAGTCACAACATTACAGCATCTATAGAACCTTCCAAGGAAGTGAACAGTCAGTTCTTTAAAGTGGATCCGAGATAAACTTTTACTCATTGCATAATTGTGTTCCTTTCATATAGTTTATAGGGCATTCCTCAAGCCAAATACTTTTTTTGTTTTGTTTTAATACTCTAATTCCCTATAAACTAAACAAGCCTCGCCCACGGCTCCTTTTGTGCCGTCGGCACTGTAGCAAGGGCTTATGGGAGCTCAGTCTGGGCAGGAAGAGGAGGAGGTTACTAGCCATTGATTTCAGAGGCAGAGGGGAGGAGGGAAGAGGAGAGGGGGCTGAAATTACACACAGGCAAGCTGATAGCATCTCCTGCACTCAGCCTGTGACAATGTGGCAAACAGAACATGGCTGCCCTCATTGTATCACAGGAATAAATAATCAAACTTTTGAAGCGGTTTGCAGCTAGATATGCTGTGTAAACTATCTAAACTTTAGATAAGATATATAGACAAGTTACTTGTTATAGTTAGTTTTTCCTCTCGGATCCGCTTTAAGATAGTGTTAAAAGTAACAAAAATAGGTAACTATAAGGGTGTAAAGAGAAACTATAAGCCAGGATTGAACTTAATCCCAATTAGTAGATGATATCCCCTTTCCCACAATAAATCTTTACCTTTTCTCAAATAGATCATGAGAGACATATGTACGGCTGATATAGTGAAACCCCCTCCCACAATGTGATGTCATGACCATGGTCCTGACAGTTTGCTGTCTGTGAACCTTGTTGCATTGGGTGAAATAACGGCTTTTCCCAACTGTTAAGCATGCAGTATCTCCCTCTGTGCATAGAACTCTCAGTAAACGAACATTCTGCACAGATCACCTGGCAGTACTAAATTATGTCACCACCAGTGATACATTTTAGAAAGTAAATCAGGTGGAGGACAAATTTTACAACAAGTAAACACTGACTAAAAAATCTATAAATTAATATTGTAATCAATAAGCAATTTCATTTATTATCTCATTTTCACTAGTTCCTCTTTAAAGAGACTCTGTAACAAAATTTTCAGCCTCATTTATTCTATCCTATAGGTTCCTATACCTGTTCTAATGTGGTCTGAATTACTGCAGCTCTTTCTAGTTGCATAGTCTCTGTAATATATCTAATCTTCTTTTCTTTGTCAAGCTTTGTCGACCCAGAGAGGAATACACACACAAACATCACTTCCTGGGTAGCAGCCATGTTTTTGGCTTTTGGCCTGCCTAAAACTGGCAATTGAAAGCCAGGATCGTGGCAGAAACGGCAAAGAGATCCAGGAGATCACAGTGACTCGATTGGTATGTTTTTTATTGTTCAAATCGGACAGTACAGATTCTCTTTAAACAGTTTTGACAAGGGCAAAATTGTGGTGTCTAGATGAATAGGTCAGAACATCTTCAAAACGTCCAGTCTTGCTGGGCCATGGCCAAAGTGTAGCGGAGGCGAATATTGCCAACTAATTAGGACACAGAAGTATGTTCCCTTTCCAATCACATACCTTCGAGTCCTCTATGCGCAGCTCTCCCTCCCCCATGACTTATGCACCCCCCCTCCACCTCTGATTACTGATAACCAGCTTGTCCGTAGCTTAACCACTTCCCTACTAAGGGGTTTTCCCCTTCTGGACTAGAGCAATTTTCACCTGTCATCGCTGCTTCCATTCATTCTCCAATAACTTTATAGTTACTTATCACAACAAAATGATCTATATCTTGTTTCTTTCACCACCAAATAGGCTTTCTTTGGGTGGTACATTTTGCCAAGCATTATGTTATTCTACATGCATTTGGAATAATAAGTAAAAAAAAAAAAAGAAAAAAATCATTATTTCTTAATATTCAGCCATTATAGTTTTAAAATAAAACGTTCTACTGTGGATAAAACCCACACATTTTATTTGGCCATTTGTCCCGGTTATTGCAACGTTTAAAATATTTCCCTAGTACAATGAATGGCGACAGTATTTTATTTGGAAATCAAGGTATATTTTTTCTGTTTAGCCTCCATCATTAATTACAATTACGATTGATTTCCACCTTTGGTTCTCATTAACGCTAGCCTGTCTGATCCAATCCCTTGAACAACTATTATAACACAAATTGTTGAAATAATAGTAGCAGTAAGTGAAAGGTGTCAAATAACATACTGCATTGCCTCTTACTGCATATGGGGGTTGCGTAGCTGCAGACCAGTCAGAGTGCTAATGCCAATTCCTGTCTACCAATGAAAGTAAGTACAGTTGACAGAATGCACCAGAGAGCAAAGGAAGAAGGTGGTCTTGTCTAATGGCCTCCAAATTCCCTAGATCTCAGGGAAAGCTGGAAAAATAAGTCCTATCCATGGAAGCCCCACCTCACAATTCACAAGATTTAAAGAATCTGCTGTTAATGTCTTGATACCAGACACCACAAAGGCCCTCTGGGATTTAGTGGCGTCCATGCATCAGTGGTGCCACCCAGGTGACCTGCACAGCATAAAGCAGGTGGGTTTAATGTTCTGGCCGATCAATGTCCACTACAGATTTAATATTCAGAATGAATAAAGCTGGCCATACAGATATAGATTTCCACCCAATGTTCCAAAATGATTGATTCCTTTCTGAAAGAAGTAATCAATTCCTACCACACACAGCACATTGACTTTTAATGGATTCCTGCAGAGAATCTAAAAAAAAAATGTGATCAAAGCACTGTGTTGCACTGTTTAATGCAATGCAACACTATGGCCCGTCGATCTATTGCTGCTTTTCACCTATCCCAGATAAACTTACATTCCCTGTTTGAGTGCTAGTTTTGATTGATTTTTAGTCAAAATCGATCAAATTCCCATCCAATTCGATCAGAGTGAATGAATCTGCAGTGAATTTAAGGGTAAAATCAATGTGTGTATGCGCAGCTTAAGGCTTGAAATAAAAAACAATTGTAAACTTAAAAAAATTATATGATAAAAAAAATGATTAAAAAACCTTACCTTATCTCGTGCATTTTAACAATTTCATTTATAAGAAGGACAAGTATAAGAGAGAGTGACCCCAAAAGCCATGACAACAAGGGGATGTCCCAAAAGCTGAAACGTATAGGTGAATCAGGGTTTGTCCAGAGTAGGAGGTCTAAGACTGTCTGCAGTCCTTGAGCTAGAATCCTGAGAAACAAAACATTTACTAAAACACTGAATAATACATCTCAAGCAAATTAAGTGACTTATAAAAATGTTTAGAACTCACAGCACAGGGAGAGTCAAGCTCCACCACATGTTACTGAAGGGGCTTCTCTTCCATAGAGATTTAGAACGATGGACATGACTAACGGAGATAAACACTGTGAAAAAAGACATTTTGAAAATTAATGTTCAGATCTTCCGTCTCTTCATCAAATCTAACACCTGACTCTGCTCACCAGTGTGCAAGACAATCAGACAGGTGCAAAACTTCTGAGCTACAAGTAAAGTTCCAGAAAGGGATCCAAACCAGTCTGGAGCACCATCAGCATTACTGAAGGGAATAAAGAACAAATAACACAAATGTAAGTGTATCAGATTCCTCTTCTATAGAAACTATATACATACATTAAAAAAGGCATCTGGAAAAATGGGCGCAGGGTTTGCCGCTAGTAGAATCTCGCTAAAACTAGCGATATTCTACTAATGAATTTCCATAGCAAAATATCGGCAATATCTACAGATATTTTAATATGCCTAAACCTAACCCTAATCTCACACAGAACCCTCTTTCTTCCGACGCCTAACCCTTGGACACCCCCCCCCCCAGTGGCGCCTAACCCTAAGACCCCCCGAGTGGTGCCTAACCCTAAGACACCCCCAGTGGTGCCTCAACCTAAGAGCCCCCCAGGTTGTGCCTAACCCCAATACCTCCCCCCAGTGGCACTTAACCCAAAGATCCCTGTGGTGGAGCCTAACCCTAAGATCCCCACTGGTGGTGCCTAACCCTAAGATCCCCCTGTTGGTGCCTAAACCTAAGAACTCCCACGGTGGTTCCTAACCCTAAATCCCCACTAAAGCTTTCCTCCCTTCTCTACTGCAAAGCCGCGATATGCAGAAATCAAAGTATATTTTGCCGCCTAGAGGCGCCTGAGTAATGGTAGTAATTTGAAATAATCACGGGCGCCGGGGCTAGCGGAAATGCTAATGGCGGCACTGCATTTTGGAATAGCAGCATTGTATTGGGAAAATGCTTGCAAAAATGCAAATAGCGGCACTGCATAGTGGCATTCCATTGCAGAAATGCATTGCCGCTATTTGCATGTCCCCGCAAGCCCCTGTGGTGATATTTCAAATCACAGTCGCTAAAAATACGCAATATGCGGTAAAGAAGGTAAGTTTCGGCACCAATAGCCCCAAACACCCCCCCCCCCCCGATGTGCGCCCAGATTGCCTTTCTTTGCCGCTATTCTCGACTTTTATAATAGGTGTCTATGGCGGTGCTCCTGCGCCCAATTTTCCTGATTCGATGATATAATGTCCAGCTGTTTTGAGTCATTCTGTACCTGTTTACTGGGATCCTAGAGCAGTTGGTGGTATTACTATGTGAGGAAACCTCACAAAAACTGTGCAGTGAGAACCAGAAACATGCCTGACAGCAGAGGGCAGAAGGAAGGAACTTGAGTAGAAAACATAGCAGGAAATAATGCTGGGTCTGATGGTGGGAAAAAGAACAATTACAGTGATGCAGTGTAAAGTGTTTGAAATATTATAAATAAGATGTACAGCCGATTTATGAACATTTTTTTGTTCCTTTAAAAAAAAACTATAGCTTAGCCACAGGGCCATATCAATCCTAACCATGCACTGATGAGGACCAGAAAGTCTGAAACAGGCTGTATGCATGTTGTTAGCAACTTAAACTTATTTTTATTTATTTTATAAATCTAAGAATTTAGTAGGATAACAAACTAAAGATTTTAGGCCCAGATATGGCATAGTAAATTAGCCCCCAAGAGTCAATTTTGACAAAATTATAGTGATATATTCTCTCTGTGGCTAAAACTTTCTATCAAAAGTTATTACTCGGAGAGGCATTATTAGAGTGAAATTAAGATGTTCTTCTAGCACCTAATTTACAATCCTATGGGCATACTTCTACGTTGTGACTGATCACGTTATTCCAACTCACTGCATGTGTAATTTTCTGGATAACGTGCACTGCAGTGTCCATTGCAGTATACACATAGTCTGAAACCAGCCTTAAAGAGAAACTGAAGCGAGAATAATTCTCGCTTCAGAGCTCATAGTTAGCAGGGGCACGTGTGCCCCTGCTAAAACGCCGCTATCCCGCGGCTAAACGGGGGTCCCTTCACCCCCAACCCGCCCCCTCCCCCCCCCCCCACGGAAAATCAACATCCAAATTGGTCGTAGATTTTGCTGCTCCTGGAGGCAGGGCTAACGGCTGCAGCCCTGCCTCCAGTCGCGTCTATCAGCGGCGCATCGCCGCCTCTCCCCCGCCCCTCTCAGTGAAGGAAGACTGAGAAGGGCGGGGAGAGGCGGAGATAAATGCTGACAGACGCGCGTGGGGCAGGGCTGCGGCGGTTAGCCCTGCCTCAATCCGGAAGAGATCCCCCGCTGCTCGGAGGGGATTTCGGGGGGTCAGGGACCCTCGTTTAGCCGCGGGATAGCGGCGGTTTAGCAGGGGCACACATGCCCCTGCTAACTATGAGCTCTGAAGCGAGATTTATTCTCGCTTCAGAGTCTCTTTAACCACTTAATGACCACAGTCTTTTCGCCCCTTAACCTGCTGAGCGGTCTGGACGAGCTCAGCTCGTCCAACACCGCCAGAGGCTGCCGCTCAGGCCCTGCTGGGTCGATTTTCGTCAAATAAAAAGCAGCACACGCAGCCGGCACTTTGCCAGCCGCGTGTGCTGCCTGATCGCCGCCGCTCTGCGGCGATCCGCCGCGAGCAGCGGCGAAAGAGGGTCCCCCCAGCCGCCTGAGCCCAGCGTAGCCGGAACAAAAAGTTCCGGCCAGCGCTAAGGGCTGGATCGGAGGCGGCTGACGTCAGGACGTCGGCTGACGTCGATGACGTCACTCCGCTCGTCGCTATGGCGACGATGTAAGCAAAACAAGGAAGGCCGCTCATTGCGGCCTTCCTTGTTTATTCTGGGCGCCGGAGGCGATCGGAAGAACGCCTCCGGAGCGCCCTCTAGTGGGCTTTCATGCAGCCAACTTTCAGTTGGCTGCATGAAATAGTTTTTTTTTTATTTAAAAAAAACCCTCCCGCAGCCACCCTGGCGATTTAATCAGAACGCCAGGGTGGTTAGGAGCAGAGCCTTTTTTTCCATTCAGACCACTGCAGCTTTATTGGTTTATTGCTCGGTCATACAACCTACTATCTAAATGAATTTTCCCTCCTTTTCTTGTCACTAATACAGCTTTCTTTTGGTGCTATTTGATTGCTGCTGCGATTTTTAGTTTTTATTATATCAAAAAAAGACATGAATTTTGTCAAAAAAATGATTTTTTTTAACTTTCTGTGATAAAATTTGTCAAATAAAGTAACATTTCTGTATACATTTTTGTCCAAATTTATTGTGCTACATGTCTTTGATAAAAAAAAAAAAAAAGATAAAAAAAAAAAACATTCAGTGTATATTTATTGGTTTGGGTAAAAGTTATAGCGTTTACAAACTACGGTGCAAAAAAGTGAATTTTCCCATTTTGAAGCATCTCTGACTTTTCTGAGCACCTGTCATGTTTCATGAGGTGCTAAAATTCCAGGATAGTATAAATACCCCCCAAATGACCCCATTTTGGAAAGAAGACATCCCAAAGTATTTACTGAGAGGCATGGTGAGTTCATAGAAGATTTTATTTTTTGTCACAAGTTAGCGGAAAATGACACTTTGAGATGAAAAAACAAAAAGTTTCCATTTCTGCTAACTTGTGAAAAAAAAAAAAAAGAAATCTGCCACGGACTCACCATGCCCCTCTCTGAATACCTTAAAGTGTCTACTTTCCAAAATGGGGTCATTTGTGGGGGTGTGTTTACTGTCCTGGCATTTTGGGGGGTGCTAAATTGTAAGCACACCTGTAGAGCCTAAAGGTGCTCATTGGACTTTGGGCCCCTTAGCGCAGCATGGGTATGTGTAAAAATACACCCCAAAACACATTATACTACTTCTCCTGAGTACGGTGATATCACGTGTGGCACTTTTTTTCACCCTAACTGCGCTAAGGGGCCCAACGTCCTATGAGTACCTTAAGGCTGGTTTCACAGTGGGACGTTACAGGCGCACGTTAGAGCAGCCTGTAACGCACCCCACCGCACAGCAATGAAAAATCAATGGGCCGTTCACAGTGCCCACGTTGCGTTACACAGTAACGCTGCGCCATTACACAACGTATTGCATGCAGTACTTTGTAAGCGGCAGAGCCGCGTTAGACTGCTTGGACATGCGCAGTAATGTTGGGGAGGAGCAGAGAGCGGCCAAGCACATGGCTAATTAATATTCACTGCACTCAGTGACGTGCAGTGTTTACTTCCTGGAGCGGCCGCTCTGTGCGGCGATTGGCCGGGCGGGACCACGTGATGCCGCATGCGTCCAAGAGTGCGCATCACGGCATCACGGACGCCAGAGTGAGCTGCACAACGCGGCTCACTCTGACGTCCACCTTAGAGAGCACCAGGCGTTGCGTTAGGGGCACGTTATGCGACCATAACATCCCCTAAAACGCAACGTCCTGGTGTGAAACCAGCCTAACTTGTGACAAAAAAATAAAAACTTCTATGATCTCACCATACTACTAACGGAATACCTTGGGGTGTCTTCTTTCTAAAATGGGGTCACTTGTGGGGTTCCTATACTGCCCTGGCATTTTAGGGGCCCTAAACCGTGAGGAGTAGTCTAGAAACCAAATGCCTCAAAATGACCTGTGAATAGGACGTTGGGCCCCTTAGCGCACCTAGGCTGCAAAAAAAGTGTCACACATGTGGTATCGCCGTACTCAGGAGAAGTAGTATAATGTGTTTTGGGGTGTATTTTTACACATACCCATGCTGGGTGGGAGAAATATCTCTGTAAATGGACAATTGTGTGTAAAAAATAAATAAAAAAATTATCATTTACAGAGATATTTCTCCCACCCAGCATGGGTATGTGTAAAAATACATTCCAAAACACATTATACTGCTTCTCCTGAGTACGGCGATACCACATGTGTGACACTTTTTTGCAGCCTAGGTTCGCTAAGGGGCCCAACGTCCTATACACAGGTCATTTTGAGGCATTTGGTTTCTAGACTACTCCTCATGGTTTAGGGCCCCTAAAATGCCAGGGCAGTATAGGAACCCCACAAGTGACCCCATTTTAGAAAGAAGACACCCCAAGGTATTCCGTTAGTAGTATGGTGAGTTCATAGAAGATTTTATTTTATGTCACAAGTTAGTGGAAAATGACACTTTGTGAAAAAAGCAATAAAAATCAATTTCCGCTAACTTTTGACAAATAAATAAAATCTTCTATGAACTCGTCATACACCTAACGGAATACCTTGGGTGTCTTTTTTTTTTTCTAAAATGGGGTCACTTGTGGGGTTCCTATACTGCCCTGGCATTTTACGGGCCCAAAACCGTCTGGAAACCAAATGCCTCAAAATGACTGTTCAGGGGTATAAGCATCTGCAAATTTTGATGACAGGTGGTCAATGAGGGGGCGAATTTTGTGAAACCGGTCATAAGCAGGGTGGCTTCTTAGATGACAGGTTGTATTGGGCCTGATCTGATGGATAGGAGTGCTAGGGGGGTGACAGGAGGTGATTGATGGGTGTCTCAAGGTGTGATTAGAGGGGGGAATAGATGCAAGCAATGCACTGGCGAGGTGATCAGGGCTGGGGTCTGAGGGTGTTCTGAGGATGTGGGCGGGTGATTGGGTGCTCTAGGGGCAGATAGGGGTCTGATCTGATGGGTAGCAGTGACAGGGGGTGATTGATGGGTAATCAGTTGGTGATTAGATGGCAGAACAGATGTAAACAATGCACTTTGGAGGTGATCTGAGGGAGGATCTGCGGGCGATCTTAAGGGTGCGGGCGGGTGATAAGATGCCCGTATGAGGCAGGTTAGGGTCTGATCTGATGGGTGGCAGTGACAGGGAATTGACGGGTGATTGACGGGTGATTGACAGGTGATTACAGGGGAGGATAGATGTATACAGTACACAGAGGGGTGGGGGGTCTGGGGAGGATCTGAGGGTGTGGGGGGGGTGATCAGGAGCCCCCAGGGGGCAGTGTAAGTGACAGGGGGCGATTGACAGGTGATTGATGGGTGATTGACAGGTGATTAGTGGAGAGAATAGATGTATACAGTACACAGGGGGGGTGGGTCTGGGGAGGATCTGAGGGTGTGGGGAGTGATCAGGAGCCCCCAGGGGGCAGTTTAGGACCTAATGTACAAAATAGCGCTGATAGATAGTGACAGGGAGTGATTGATGGGTGATTGGGTGCAAACATGGGTCTGGGGGGTGGGCAGGGGGGGTCTGAGGACTGCTACGGGTGATTAGAGGGCAGGGGGGGGCAGATCAGTGTGCTTGGGTGCACATAAGGGTGGCTGCAGTCTGCCCTGGTGGTCCCTCGATCACTGGGACCACCAGGGCAGGAGGCAGCCTGTATAATACGCTTTGTATACATTACAAAGCGTATTATACGCTTCCTATGCGACGATTGTCGGGTTAACAACCCACCGGCGCTTCCGATTGGCCGGCGGGTTGACGTCGCGGGTGGGCGGAGCCTATTGCAGGAGGATGCGCGCGCATAACAGCGCGCGATCCCCAGCCAGCAGCTACATAACGACCCGCCGCCGATGGCCGTATTGCAGTCGTTTAGGCCCAGCCTTTGCCGCCACCCATCGGCTGAAGGCGGTCGTTAGGTGGTTAACCCTTTAGCTCCCAGCCAATTTGTCCTAAAGCGAACATTTACTGCCAGTTTTTTTGCACTCATTAGGTTTACTTAGTATTATTGACAAGAAAACCCACATGAAATAGGACATATTATATATTGGTTTTTTTTTTCTGTAATGAATTGGGCTTGAACACTAAAACAAAATTTTGTATTTTTTCTGGAGAAATAAAAAATTACATATTTTTCAGTTTTTTTTTTTCAAAGAAGAATTACATTTAGTGGCTAAAATGTTACGGTTTGTAAAAGCCCTGATTCTGCTGAATCCAACGATACCAGATACAGTGGTTTGCAAAAGTATTCGGGCCCCCTTGAAGTTTTCCACATTTTGTCATGTTACTGCCACAAACATGAATCAATTTTATTGGAATCCCACGTGATATTGAAACAAAAATCAGAAAATCATACGATTCCAAACATTTTTTACAAATATTTTTTACAAATAAATAATTGCAAAGTGGGGTGTACCTAACTAACACTGCACATCACTCTGAACACACCATCCCCACTGTCAAATATGGTGGTGGCAGCATCATGCTCTGGGGGTGCTTCTCTTCAGCAAGGACAGGGAAGCTGGTCAGAGTTGATGGGAAGATGGATGGAGCCAAATACAGGGCAATCTTGGAAGAAGGAGGTTCACCTTCCAGCAGGACAAAAACCCTAAACATAAAGCCAGGGCAACAATGGAATGGTTTAAAACAAAAACATATCCATGTGTTAGAATGGCTCAGTCAAAGTCCAGATCTAAATCCAATCTAGAATCTGTGGCAAGATCTGAAAACTGCTGTTCACAAATGCTGTCCATCTAGTCTGACTGAGCTGGAGTGGTTTTGCAAAGAAGAATGGGCAAGGATTTCAGTCTCTGTGCAAAGCTGGGTAGAGACAATTCAAACCCTAAAACACTGGCAGCTGTAATTGCAGCAAAAGGTGGTTCTACAAAGTATTGACTCGGGCTGAATAATTACGCACACCCCACTTTGCAGTTATTTAAAAAAAAAATGTTTGGAATCATGTATGATTTTCGTTTCACTTCATTGCAGCAAAAGTTGGTTCTACAAAGTATTGACTCAGGGGGCTGAATAATTACGCACATCCCACTTTGCAGTTATTTTTTTTTTTTAAATGTTTGGAATCATGTATGATTTTCGTTCCACTTCTCACGTGTACACCACTTTGTATTGGCCTTTCACGTAAAAATCCAATAAAATGGACTCATGTTTGTGGCAGTAATATGATAAAATGTGGAAAACTTCAAGGGAGCCGAATACTTTTGCAAACCACTGTATGTATTGGCGCACCTATTCCAGGAAAAATGGGATACCAATACAGGTAGCCAGATACAGGTGCAGCCAGTATAGGGTGCCGATACAGGTATTGCCAGATACAGGAGCAGGCAGTATAGGTAGCCAGGAATAAATGCCCCAGTCCAGGTAGCCAGGTATAGATGCAGCCAGTATAGGTAGCCAGGTATAGGTGCCTCTATGGGGAGGGGGGCGGCATCATCCTCCCTCTCTCCACATGGGCCCCCCCTCCTGTGGCCCCTCTGCATGGCTGGAGCACAGCGGTCGGTGTGTAGTTAACTCACCCGATCGCTGGCGGAATGCGGTGTCCCCTCTGACAGCAGGCTCCTTTCTCCTCTCTGGATCTCTGTATGACGCATAGTTACTAAGCGTCATAAAGGAAGTAGAGAGGAGAGTGAGAGGATGGCTGTTGGCATGGGACATGGGCATGGAGCCAGCGATCGGGTGAGTAATTACACTGACGGTACTCCAGCCACGCAGGGACACAGAGGAGGGGGGCCCACATGGAGGGAGTGAGGAATGATGCCGATTCCCCCTCCCCCACACCCGCTGCTTCCAAAACAGGTACAAAACTGCCAATAACGTTATGGTATGTTACAAAAGAAGTGACCTCCAGAGCCCAATATAGTGTAGTATGTACCAGTAAATGGATGATGTAAAGAGTACAATAATGTATACTCACAAACCTGGGTTACCTCCAAGGCAACCACTGTATAAGCAGGTAAGAAGATTCACCTGTCCCCATTTATGATTAAGAAGTCTCTCTCTGTAGAGAGGAAAAAAGGGGGTATCCCCCTCCACCAAGGGTGGATGGAAGAATAGCGTTGTAAACCGAGGCGCCAGAAGTATAAAACGAGTTAAAAGGGTTAAAAATGCTTGGAAGGCAGTGGTGAACTTATCTCCTATAAGCAAACACAAAAATGGTCAATTTAAATAGACATAATATTTATTGGTATACTCCACAAAGTGTTCACAGGTAGAGTCCCGTTTCCTCAGGCAATAAAAATAGGGGAGCACACAACAGTCTAAGGTCCGGGATGCACCAGGCACCACTGTGACAGAGGCGCCTGGTGAAACCCGGACCTTCAACTGTTGTGTGCTCCCCTATTTTTATTGCCTGAGGAAGCAGGACTATACCTGTGAAACACGTTGCAACACTGTGGAGTATACCAATAATTATTATGTCTATTTAACCTCTTGAGGACAGCGGTGTTAAAGCGGATCCAAGATGAAAAACTAACTATAACAAGTAACTAGTCTATACATCTTATCTAAAGTTTAGATAGTTTACACAGCAAATCTAGCCGTTTCAATACAATATGATTATTTCTTCCTGTGATACGACAGCAGCCATGTTGTTTGTAAACATTACACAAAGCACTCAGCCTCTGAAAAAAAAACTAATCTCCGCTCCTCTTCCCCTCTGCCTCAAATCTCTGGCTAGTAATACCTCCCCCTCCTCCTGCCCAGACTGAGCTCCCATGAGCCCTTGCTACTGCCAAGGCTCTCTGAAAACCTGTGGGCGAGGCCTGTTCAGTTTATAGGGAAGAGTATCAAACAAAAACAAAAAAGAATTTGGCTTGAGGAATGCCCTATAAACAATAGGAAAGGAACAATTATGCAATGAGTAAAAGTTCATCTCGGATCCACTTTAAACCCCCTAAAGACCAGGCCATTTTTATCAAATTGGGCCACTGCAGCTTTAAGTGATTCTACCCCTCGAAACACCCCCCCCCCCCCCCACACACACACACACCCCTTTTCCTCCCTATCAACAGAGATTTCTGGCTGGTGGGGTCTGATCGCTCCCCCATTACTTATTTTTATGTGAACCCTGTCATTAGAAGTCATTACACAACACTTTTAGAGTGATATGCAAAATCGCCAGCGCTTAGAAAAATCAACAAACGCTGATAGTGTGAACAAGCCCTAAGGCTGGATTCAGACTGTGTGCATTATAATCTGTATACTGCAATGGAAACTGCATGCATGCTATTTCAAAAGCTTGGTCAATCTCAAAGGAAGCTGTGCGATGTTCAGAAACGTACTGCATGCAGTGAGTAAGAATAATAGTGATCCTTTACAACGCAGAAATGTGCCATAAAAATGTATGGGCAGTGAGTTAACATGCACAGTAATTCTGCAACGAAATTCACTTTAACCACTTGACGACCGCAATGGTAACCCCCCCTAAAGACCAGGCTCATTTTTGCATTGCTGGGCTGTGCAGGCTTTTCAGACTCCTGCACAGCCCAGCTTAGGTGCCCAGCGATCAGACTCACCTCCTTTTTTGTCCCTAAGGGGACATGCTGACGGAGGGGTCCGATCGCTGCAGGCTTTGTTTATTTTTGTTTCCGTCCGTCTGTCCTGTTCCACCTCTCATAGGCATCAGCCTATGAGAGGAGGGCGCTCCCTGGCCAATCAGAGGCCGGGGATCGCCGTTCTCGTACAGCGCTGCGGCCCCTGGCAGCGCTGTATGCTTGTAAACAAAGGGGATTGCTTTCCCCTTACGTTTACAAGCAGCCTTCTAGCCGGCTAGCAGGCTATTCACGGAACTCCGTGAAGCGGCAGAGAACGATCGGGCATGTGCGCGGCCCTGCCCTTGTAAACGGCAGCCCCAGGATTTGACGCCAATTGGCGCTAGGCGGTCTTGGGGCTGCCTGCCGTGGTCACGCCCCTTGGCGTGAGGCGGTCCTTAAGTAGTTAAGATACACACTACAATATAACTTCCAACTATAACTAACACTAGAATTGATCAATTGAGTGACTTTTTTTTCCCCTGAGGCAATGCAAATTTGGTTGCAATTTGTATGCAGATTTAAAATGGATTAATCATCAAATGAAATTGATTTTGATTGGCCCAATTTCAATCTGAATACAAATGGCAACCAAACTTGCATCAACTTGGAAAAATTAGCAAATCATTGACCATCTTTAACACATCCAGCTAATACAAAGGTGGTTAGATTACAGTCAGTCAGCTCATCCAAAGGAGTAAAAATATAAATATTACATATAAACGCAGCATTACATAAATCCACATATGTTATCTGTATCCTAAAGGCCATTAGGCATGATTCACAAAGCTTTTTTACCTGTTTTCACCTTATCTATGTTACTATTTTAAGCTCCCAAAGAGCAAAAATATTATTTTAGGTAAGAAATGTAATATTGAAATGAAATTAATCAGGAACAACTTACTTTGAGTGATTAGTTTGCTTGTAAATGTGCTGAAAGGTTATTTTAGTCAATTAGGTGATAAATCATTTATGAGAAGTTTTATGAATAGAGCCTATTGCCATAAAAAAAAACTACATGTACATTTAAAATATGTGTAAAAATACGTACATTTGGACCAAAGTAAATGCACTATAAATTATTTTCCGCATGTCACTGTAACTTACATTTGTATTGGTATATGTCCATAGAATGTGCACACAGTTACATAGTTAATTTGGTTCACATCCGTCCAAGTCCAGCCAGAATAATAAAAAAAAATGTTTTTGAAAATAAACACTAAGGGCCCTTTTCCACTAGCAATCGCTAGCGTTCACGCTGAACGCTAGCGATTGCTGAATCGCAATTAGCGGCGATTCCCCGACGTTCGCGGCCGCGATTTTGCTATGCTATGCACTGCATAGCAAAATCGCGGCAAAAGTCGCTCCGCGGCGCGATCGCGATCAAGTAAAAAACGAATCGCGGTAGTGGAAATGACCTACCGCGATTCCTATGTTAAAAAGCAAACCGTAGCGATTGTAAAATCGCTAGCGGTTTGCGTTTTTGCGATTCAGCCAGCGCAAACGCGCTGGTGGAAAAGGGCCCTTAGTATCTTTCTGCCCTGCACACTCACATATCCCAGGTGATCCAGGGAAACACATTATAAACTCTTAAAAGGCTTGTGCCAATTAGCCTTTAAAGGGATACTGTAGGGGGGTCGGGGGAAAATGAGCTGAACTTACCCGGGGCTTCTAATGGTCCCCCGCAGACATCCTGTGTTGGCGCAGCCACTCCCCAATGCTCCGGCCCCGCCTCCGGTTCACTTCTGGAATTTCTGACTTTAAAGTCAGAAAACCACTGCACCTGTGTTGCCATGTCCTCGCTCCCGCTGATGTCACCAGGAGTGTACTGCGCAGACACAGACCATACTGGGCCTGCGCTGTGCGCTCTTGATGACATCAGCGGGATCGAGGACACGGCAACGCAGGCGCAGTGGTTTTCTGACTTTAAAGTCAGAAATTCCAGAAGTGAACCGGAGGCGGGGCCGGAGCATCGGTGAGCGGCTGCGCGGGCACAGGATGTCTGCGGGGGACCATTAGAAGCTCCGGGTAAGTTCAGCTCATTTTCCCCCGACCCCCTACAGTATCCCTTTAAATGTTATCCAGAAACCTACTACATGCAGTGAGTTAGAAAAACATAATTTGTTAAAATGCAGGGACATGAAAATGCTCATAAAATTGTATGGGCAGTGAGTTCACATACATTTTATGGCAGCCTCTACATTCCTCTAACTTCAGTTGTCCTTTAAAGGATACATGAGGCAAATTAAACTACTGTAGCTTTACTTACCTGAGGTTTCCTCCAGCCTCTAGGAGTCTCTGTGTCCTTTGCCACATTCCCGCCGTCTCCCGTACTTATGTAATCCTGGCCACCTACCCAGACCGGTTGGCAGCTTTTGCACATGCTGGGTCAGCGGCCACTACGGATAGGACTACAGAAGAATGGCAGACAGCAGAACTGTGGCGAAGGACACAGAGGCTCCTAGGGGCTGGAGGAAGCCCCAGGTAAGTAAAGCTACAGTAGTTTCATTTGCCTCACGTATCCTTTAATAATGCTGTATTGTTTATGAATGGTGGTGTATATATGCGCTGGGGTTTTGTTTTCTAGTTAGCTTATCGCCAACTGTGAATTCTATGTGCAGTACTTGTTTTTTGTATGTCTTATGTTTAGTCTGCCATGCACGTGTGGGTGTCAAGTCCTTTGTCTATCCACGTAGTGAATGTACAGTTAAACAATGGTACACACTGGAGCTCCTCATTAACAAAAATGCAAAGAAAAGTTTTATGGAATCGACACGTATCTCAGATGGAATGATGAAGGCCTGCTTTAAATCACAGGTGAGAAATGTGATTTTTAAAAAGTGCTATACTCCAACTAATTCATCAGACATACAAAAGAAGGAAGAATGTTACCACCAATTACATGAAACAATAATGAATTATAAAGACAGGGATAATAATAATAATAGGAGATAGGAATGCCAAAATTGGAAAACGATAATGAAAGACTAAACAATGTTATGGGAAGACATGCACGGGAAGAAATGAAAATGGAGAATGGTTTGTCAATTTTTGTGCCAGCCATAATATCGTTATTGGAGGATCTTTATTCATGCATAAAAATGTCATAACGTTACATGGCTATCCCCAGACTATCACACAGGAAACCAAATGAATTGATGAGAAAGATCCTTAAGAAATCTAAAAAAATAGAAGAGGCGCAGATATTGGTAGTAACCATCACCTTATGATAGAGGTACAAATCAAAATATTGGCAGCACGGAAGAAGCTTCCATCAAGAGGTAAGAAATTTGACCTACAAAAACTGGAAGACATAAATAAAAAGCAAGAGTTTAAGTTAGAGTTGAGAAACCGTTTTCATGCACTTGCTCAATTGCCAGAAGAAATGAATGTTGGAACAACTTAGAATCATGTCAAAAATTGTTATCAAGAAGCTAGAAAAGAGGTGTTGGGTTTAGAGAATGGAGCAGTTAAAAAGGGTTCAAGACATGTCCTGTTGAGAGGAGCAACCTGTTGGCGCCCTTTTCAACAAGATGCCAGGGGTTAAGGTTAGACGTGGGGAGGGGGATGAAGGTTAGGTGCCCATAGAGGGGGGTTAAGGTTAGTTGCCCACCGGGGGAGGGGGGGGGGGGGTTAAGGTTAGGTACTGGGGTGTTATGATGAGAGTAGGGAGAGGTAATAGTAGAATATCTGTAAATTTACAGATATTTTACTGCCGGCTATTTCCTGCACTCTTCATCAAGCATAGAGAACCCCAAAAGAAAGAATGGAGAGCCCAAGATACATGGAAAAAGACACAGACTAGGAAACAACTTAGAAACAAAGTAAATCAAAGCCAGACAAGACAACAAAAATCAAAAGCACAATCTGACTATAAAAAAGTGGACAGACAAGTCAAGAAAGGAATAAGAAAAGACCAAAGATTTTGGATAGATGAACAAGCACAAAGAGCAGAGGAGGTTGTGCTAAAAGGAGACAAAGGAGATCTATGGTATTACTAGGAAACAGACAAAAATTTTATCAGATCCAAACCAGTAAAAAAGAAAAAAACATTAGCAAATCCTAACATCAAAGCTACAAAATTTGGAAAGATGGAGAGAATTTTGTTTCAGAACTATTGTCTCAAAGGGAGAACCAAAATGCAGATAACATTTATGGCAATAAAATCATAGAATAAGGGTCAGAAATAACTATATCACCTCCAACACTTTCAGAAGTAAAACAAATTGTGCTGGACGAGATGAGGAAACGTAAGGAACTAAGCGTGGGCAATATTGGCCCAGAAATGTTATAAAGAGATACTGAAACAACTGATTTTATAACATCCTATTTTGGTGAGGATTAGAACCAAGGAAAAACTTACCAGCAGAATAGATGGAAGGAATTATTTTTAAGATTCCGAAAAAAAGTGACCTAATGAACTATAATAATTGAAGAGGCATTACCTTCTTAAGTATACCAAACAAAATATTGACAAGGATAAAAATGTAATTTATTTAAAAATCCCAAAGGAACAGGCTGGCTTCTGCAAATATCGTTAGCTGTGTCGATCTCATGAACACCATAACAATAATTACAGAGCAAAGTGGAGAATGGAGATGAACACCGTAGCTGACATTTATAGACTTCAAACAAGCCTTTGATTCCCTTAATAAAAAATTCATTTGCAGCAAGATAGAAAACTATGGAATTCCTATGAATATGTTGTCATTACCAAAATAACAATTAGCCAATTATGACAAATAACAAAAAGCCATTACAATGGCTTCAAAAACTGACTTTTACACAAAGGTAAGTTGTCTGACTACATTGAAGCAACATAGGGGGTTAGTATTGAACAGCGTAATGAGAAGAGTTCCACAGAAAAGAGGAATACAATGGGGCCTGACAGAAACAATGGAATATCTAGTATTTGCTGAAGACATCTATTTATTGTCTCAAACGTATATAGGTAGGAAAGAGAAACACCAGAAAGATTACAAAAAGAAGAAGAAATTTCATCACTACATATCAATGCCCTCCCCTCGCCCACACCAAAGTCTAAAGTATAAATAAATAAAAATTGTTTAGCGCTTTTTTCCTGATGGAAGCACTTGAGTCAGCCACTAGGGGTGTGCTCAGTAGGCAGTAGCAGAGTTATGTAGTCTTATGGCCCATACTCACGGGCTACAATTGTCGCTGCAACACGCGGCGCGCGCGTGTTGCGGCGACAGGTCGCCCGTGAGTATGAGGCGTTGCACGGGCGCGCACCGCGAACCGTTGCTTGTCGCTGCTATCGCCAGGCGATTGGCGCGGTCAATCGCTCGGCGACAGTTGCCGCCGCAACTCCGCCGCAACTGTCGCTAGTCCGCGTGAGTATGCGGACTAGCGACAGCAACCAGCAGGGAATACCCTGCGCTTCCGGCGGGGGGGGGGGGGGGGGGGGGGGACTTCAGCGACAGCTTCCGCCTCATCAGTTGCCAGGTCCCTCCGCCGTGTGTATGCGGAGGGACCTGGCAAGGAGCAGTCGCCGGCCTGTCGCGCACACGCTCCCGTGTGCTAGCGACAGGGCAGAAATGTTGCCCGAGAGTATGGGACATTACTCAAGAACTCTTTACTGAATAGGATACTGGCTTACTGAACAGGAAGAGTCGAGGTTCGAATCCGGGTCTCCTGATTAGAGATGAGCAGGAATACCTCTAATGTTAACTTACCTTTGTGTATGGTTAAGGGCTCTGCCTCTGATGTAGGAGACCTGTGTTAAAATCTCAGCTCTTCCTATTCAAATGTATTGAATCTGACAGGAGAAAAGGCTATACAAATAAAGGAATTATTATTATTATCACAAAAAATTAAGTAAAAAATGAAATCCCTTTGCAAATTTCATGGAAAGGTTCTCACAAATACATTAAAGTCAATAGCGCTGACTTCAGTGGGTAATAGCAAAAATGCTATAAGCACCAAAGCTATGTTAAGGAAAACAGTGGGGTGATGCATGTTCAGGGTTGGCCAGGAGTGTCACATAGCAGGGTGCCCTGCCCTTTGTGCCAGTGAGGGTGGGCAAGCACTATGTGTGTAGTACCATGTGGGACAGGAGCAGGACTTTAAGCCCCAAAAGCGCTAATATAATAATAATTTCTTCTTTTTTTTGTATAGCGCTTTTCTCCTATTGGACTCAAAGCGCTTGCGAGGCCGCCACTAGAGCGCACTCAGTAGGCAGTAGCAGTGTTAGGGAGTCTTGCCCAAGAACTCCTTACTGAATAAGTGCTGGCTTAATGAATATTGGAAGAGCCAGGATTTGAACCCAGGACTCCTACATCAGAGGCAGAGACCTTAACCAGTACACTATCCAGCCACTACATTGGCTCACAGGAATCACAGCTGCTCCTGACCGGCTCACAGAGCTCTGCCGTCATATTGATGGCAGAGTTAGTGGCTTGCATCAACAGGTGAGTGGTGTGAACGGCGAGAGCGACAGATCCACACATTTTTAACTTAAGGGGCCAGAGACTGCTGGTACGCAAGTGGTTAAAGTACTCCAGATGGTTGTTTTTATCTGTTATGTCAGAACAGATCAGTTTGCAGTTTATGGCTTGGCTTTAAATTAGGGTATTCTTTATGTATGGAATGGAAACTGTCATTCCTGAGGTACGTGGGATGGTCTGTAAGTTGTGACTTTAAAACAAAAACATGGAGCGCTCCATAGTGCATTATCATAAAAATAATTTATTTCGCAATTAAAAGTTATACTCACAAGGTTTGTGAAATAAGTTCGCTTATCAGCGGCAAGCCCTTCCGCTTAACTCCCCAGGAACTTTGGCTCTCACACTGTGGCCAGCAGTGCGGTCCAGTGGTGTCCGTAGCTTGTCTCTGGCAGGGTGGGCGTGGCTTACTGTAGACGTGCTTGTAGCGTCATTACGCGTTTCGGCGCTCTGCGCCTTCGATCGATCGTATATAAATAAAAACAAGATTATATTCTTTGCTACTAAGGTTCTATTAACCACTTAGGTCTATCTGGACGGATATCTCCATCCAGATTACCTCCCGACGTCTACCGCTGCCCCTGAGATCAATGAATGGGAATACAGTTCCCATTCATTGGTCTATGTCCCCCTCTGAAAAGCCGCAATTTCTCTATGTCCCACATCACCCGTTCAGTTCCTGTAAGCGAGAGCTCTCACTTACAGGATGAAAAATAAAAAAAATCACTGTAGTAATACTACATCTACATACATTTTTTTTTTAAATATACACAAATCGATTACATTTAAAATTACCTGTTTACCTCCCTACTCAACTCAAAAACCCAAAATAAAATTTTTAATTAAAAAAAAAAATTACAAAAAAACAAACAAACCCATAGTTACCTAAGGGTCTGAACTTTTTTAATATGCATGTCGAGCGAGTATATTACTATACATTTTTTTAAATTATAAGCTTGTAAATAGTGATGGATGCAAATTTTAAAAATGCACCTTTATTTCCAAATAAAATATTGACGCCAAGAAAGGTTAGATAAACTGGGTTTATTTAGTCTAGAGAAAAGACGCCTTACAGGGGATCTAATTAACATGTATAAATACATCAGAGGGCAATATAAAAGCTTGGCGGATGAGCTTTTTGCCCCTAGGCTTTCTCAAAGGGGGACAAGCTCTGCGCATGGAGGAAAAACGTTTTAGCCATTTATTTAGGAAAGGGTTCTTTACAGTAAGAGTGATTAAGATGTGGAATGCATTGCACAGGATGTAGTTATGGCAAACTCTATACCTACATTTAAAGGGGGCTTTGATGCTTTCCTTGCGTTGAAGGACATCCATGGCTACAATTACTAGGTAATGCCCAATGATGTTGATCCAGGGATTTTATCTGATTGCCATCTGGAGTCGTGAAGGATTTTTTTTCCCTTTTGGGGCTAATTGGACCATGCCTTGTAACAGTTTTTCGCCTTCCTCTGGATCACTTTGTTCTCTGGTTGAACTCGAAGGACATATGTCTTTTTTCAACCCAAATAACTATGTAACTATGTAATTGTTATAGAGACATCATTTAACTGGTGTAATAACCGGGACAAATGGGCAAATAAAATACGTGGGTATTAATCACTGTAACATGTATTATTTTAAAGCTATAATGGCTGAAAACTGAGAAAAAATGATTTTTTTTCCATTTTTTTCGAAATAATTCTTAGCAAAATGTACCACCCAAAGAAAAACTAATTGGTGGTGGAAAAAACAAGATCTAGATCAATTCATTGTGATAAGTAGTGATAAAGTTATTGGCAAGTGAATGGGAGGTTAAAGTTTCTCAAATGCATAAGCTGAAACGACACTGTAGGCTGAAGTGGTTAATTATCCGTACTACACAACCAATTCATTATATCATTTTTTTCCCCGCTTCAGTGTCACTTTAAAGGAAACCCGAAATAGTTAAATATCAGGTATGTAAGTGGCTCAGTCCAGACTCAGACAGGTAGTGACTACAGTGTGACCCTCACTGATGAGAGATTCCAGCTATAAAACACTTTCCTAGCAGAAAATGGCTTCTGAGAGCAAGAAAGAGATAAAAAGGGGAATTTCTTATCAGTGAGGGTCACACTGTAGTCACTTCCTGTCTGAGTAAGGACTGAGTCAGCCACTTACATACCTGATATTTAACTCTTTCAGGCAGAGAAAGAAAAAAAAGGAATACAGCATAGTTATTTGTGTGCTAGGCACGGTACATACACATGTCTATCTCATCATGTCACATGTCACTTCGGGTATCCTTTAATCTCAGTGAAAGAGTAGATTAATTTATGTTTAATCATCATGTGATGAAAGTAATTTAAAGGACATCCGAGGTGACATGTGACATTATGAGATGTGCATGTGTATGTACAGTGGTGCACGCACGCACGCACACACACACACGCACACACACCTATGCTGTGCTTCTTTTTTTCTTTCTCTGCCTGAAAGTTATAAATCAGGTATGTGAGTGACAGTTTCTGTCTGGGTCAGTACCAGGTCAAACTATAGCGTGACCTTCACTGATAAGGAATTGCAACCATAAAACACTTTCCTGGCAGAAAATGGCTTCTGTGAGCAGGAAAGAAATAAAAAGGATGAAAAATTAGCTCTGGCATACTTCAATGAAAGTGTCATTGAAAAGATGCCATGTAACAGTAAAAACTTAAAAAGTAGATTTAAATATAAAATAAAACTGTGGGATAGCTAAAATAAAGTCATTTTTAGATGGAGGAGGATAGATACAATTGTTTATCTCAGTTTATTTTCACCTCGGATGTGCTTTAAGCTTCTGTGATTGAAGGAAAAACGAAGAACCTGGGTATATACTTGATTGGTTTATATTCCAGTATATACAGTAATTGTCTATTTATTACATTAATTTAAAAATTGTTCTTCAGTTTGGGGCTTAAAGTAACTGTCAGGCATAAAATAAAAAAATCAATTCTTTATTTTTAAAATCTGGTAAACCAGTAAGAAAGATGCTAACCAGGCAATCCTAAAGTTAAAAATCACTCTTACTTTTCTTCCTAAAACAACATTCCCCAGTTTCCCTGGCTCTTATTTGGTACATCTGCCCCACAAAGGAAGTTGCAGGGCATGCTGGGTTTTCTTCTTTACTTTCCCCTCAGACATAACTAATGTAGCGTGATTGGCTGAAGCCTCTCTCCCTGCTGTTTTTCCCTCCCACACCTCTATTCCTCTCTGATTGGCCAATATTTATCATGCTGATACAATGCACTTTCTACTGCAGAGTTAGGTGGGAGTGTCTGAAGACTGGGAGGAAGGCGGGCAATGATATACAGACAGAGTAAGGAGGAAATTATGTCAGGATTGGCTTCAAGATAGACACAGTCAAGGATTTTCTCTTTTTTTTTTACTATAGAAAAATCACTAAAATAAAAATGTGGACAGTGCAATACATATGTTATATACTGTAAGTAGAGCAAGTATTTATCTACTTATTTATGCGTTTGTTTTTTTTAAGAGATAGTACGGCTGACAACTCCTCTTTAATCAGGACTGTTTCTGGCCATTTTCGTACCCCAGGCAAGTCACATTTTGTCTCCCTACAATGGGCCTTCATCTGTCTCCCTGTAGGGCCTACATCAATATTGTGAACAGGAAGATCACAATCTACATCAAGTAGTTTTGTTGGCACCAATAGGAAATTGATAGTTTGCATAGAAATAATGTTACTTCACAAAAGATGTTTGTAAAGAATACACAAATTATTACCAGGCCATATACATCTCAATGGACCAAACTCACTGAGCCCATAATACAAACCCTTCCACTAGTGTATTTGAGGGGGGTGTTTATCCACTCTATAAACATTATACTGAGTACGGTATGTACAGCCTAGGTCTTTACAGGTTAGAATATGGAAATCAAACCAGAGTTGCAACAATCGACACAGTAGTGCCTGTTTAGGTGTTAAAATTACCATCCATCCCAGTCTTAATGCAACTAGCATTTGGCTATAAGAATTCCATAAAGTACAGTGCTAAGACTGGTTTTGTGGTGCCTCCACCTACAGTTATCACCGCAGGCATCTTAACTTGATTACCTCTTTATGTGAATTTGTTTGAATCTGAATGTTGAAAACAGAGTAAGTGAAGTAAAAAAGAAAATCCAATTCTGTAATATTGGGGATCTGCTCCCATATAGATCTAAATCCCAGTTTTAGGATACTTAAAGGGAACCTTAAAGTGAACATCAAGACTAAAAATCTACTCAGCAGCACTGAAAAGGCTTGGTGTTTCTTTAAAGAGAACCCGAGGTGGGTTTGAAGAATGTTATCTGCATACAGAGGCTGGATCTGCCTATACAGCCCAGCCTCTGTTGCTATCCCAAACCCCCCTAAGGTCCCCCTGCACTCTGCAATCCCTCATAAAGCACAGCCATGCTGCTGACACACAGCTTGTCAGAGCTGGCTGTGTTTATCTCTATAGTGTCAGTCTGCTGCTCTCTCCGCCTCCTGCAGAACTTCGGTCCCCGCCTGCGTCCCTTCCCTCCCCGCTGATTGGAGGGAAGGGACGGGGGCAGGGACCGGAGCTATGCAAGAGGCGGGGGAGCAGCCGAGACTGACACTACAGATGTAAACACAGCCTCACAGCAGGGCTGTGATTTATGAGGGATTGCAGAGTGCAGGGGGACCTTAGGGGGGTTTGGGATAGCAACAGAGGCTGGGCTGTATAGGCAGATCCGGCCTCTGTATGCAGATAACATTCTTTAAACACACCTCGGGTTCTCTTTAACAGTTTCACAGCATCAGAACTTTGTTTTTCTTACATAAGCCTTATTTTTAGCTGCACAAAAGTTTAAGCTCTGCCCCATCTAAGAAAACTGCCCGGGCTTTTTTCCCTGATGCTGTGCAAAGCATGATGGGGTTTCCTAGGTTGTTGTTCATGTTGCATAGCAACTGGGAGGGGTGATCAGCACACAGGACAGTTGGAACTGTGTCTCATGCTCCCCGTCACCCCCTTTCAACCAAAAAGATGGCTGCCCTCATGAAATCATACATTTGCCTGTTCTTTTAAAACAGGGGGGGGGGGGGGGGGGGTAAGAGATTATATCTTACCTCTGCCCGCGCACGTCCTTAATAGCGCTCCCATCCCTGTAGCCAGCCAGAGTATATATTGTCTTTTCTCTCTTAACTGTCCCTCAGGGGGGCTCACAATATAATCCCTACCATAGTCATATGCATCACTTATCTGTATGTTTTTTGGGATGTGAGAGGAAACCCACGCAGACACAGGAACATATAAACTCCGTGCAGATAGTATAATAATCACAATAGTGGCAGTGAAAATTCTAAATGGCAAGACATACAAGCCAGATCTAAATCACCATAACAATACACAACACAGTATTTCATATACAAAAATCATATCAAAATTTAATAGGGGATCAATTATCTTAAAAGTAATAAAAGGTACATGGGATGGCCACCCTGTTACAACTCATCCACTATAATCCCCATGTATACCCACATACACTCGCCGGCATCTAGTACATTGAATGGTCTCAATGTCATGGTAGCAGTACCAAAAGGGAAACCCACAGAGTTCACTGGTTAGATTCCAAGAAGATGTAAAAATTGGTCCGTCAGTTTAATACAGTAACAAGCACATGCAGCGTGAAAGCGAGCGGCAACAACAACGCCGGACCAAGCAAACCGTACACCAGCCTTCCGTGCAGATAGTACCCTGGCTGGGATTTGAACCGGTGAGCCATCTCTGCAAGGCGAGGGTGCTAACTGCTA